>NW_026068102.1:3545491-3558705 GCF_014885135.2 Alexandromys fortis
ATATATATACATATACATATATATATATATATATATATACTTTAAAGGTATTTTGTTTTCAAAATTTGGGTCTGAGGATATGTTGTTTTGGAAAAGAGGTTCTTTTGTTTCCACAGAGGATGAGAACCTGCAGATTCATTCCAGATTAATGTGGTTTGATGCACCAAAACCCCTTGAAAGGTTGCCATGAAAACCCCCCAAAATTTACTTCACCTAAAACTGCTGACTGACATTAACCTAGCACACAGGATACACCATAAAAAATCTGATTAACAATGCCCAAAATCAGCAGGAAGTAGTCTAGAGAAATAGGCCCAAATTCTCAGTTATTGTTTATAAATATTTGTTTCCATTTAAAGGGAAATATGCTATAGAGATTGGCATTGGTATGGATCTTGGCTTATTGACACAAATTTAAGGTCAATTTTGTTATACTTTGTGTATAATATATATATACATATATATACATATATATATTTCTGCTCTTGATTAAGGTATTGTGATTATACAGCTTATTTAAAAGTATAATGTATAGTTAAGAAATATAGATAGAGAGTCATTATAATAAGTAAGATTATAGCAATGTTAGTTATATTTTCTAGATGTACAGAGAATTATTTCAGAAGGATAGGGATTTGTCAAATCTTTCAAAGACCACAGAACATGGCATTTAAAATGTTTTTAGAATTTTAGGACTTTTCATAACAATGAGACTCATCTGCTCCTGTTATCACCAATTACTTCAATAGGAAGATAGACATTGAAAAGGCTCCTCATGGAGTTTGCTGGCCATTTGGGCAAGAAAACGCTTTTGTCTGGACAGCTTGATGGTATGCTGTGTAAACTGGATATGAAAGACCCACAGAGAAATGACTGCTGTACTTTCCTAAAGGTGAGATGATCCTTTGGGGTTCCTGATTCATGAAAGAGTCTGCCAGACATTCTGCAGAACATGGAAGAAAGTGACTGACAAACTGCCAATATAGGTGAAACTTTCTTTAAAATTTCTTGCTTCATGGAAAAGTCTGCAGGATACTATGGGCCTATAGGCTGGAGATGGATGTCCCAATGATACAGAACTTTGATTGACTGTCCAAACAGTGAGATTCTCTGTAATTCTAGAGTTTTGGAAGTTGTTTACGGTTCACTTAGGTAATCTTATATCCTTCCTGAGTCTTTGATGGAGTTGAAAAATTTATAGTTATAGTTTTCCTTAGTTATGATAAAGGATAAAATAGATTTTGTAACTATAATTCTTGCTTGATTCCTGTATAGTTATATGTAATTTTACTATGTTAAAACTAAAACCTTCTTTTTTATTTAAGCAGAAAAGGTGAGGTGATATGGGATTTCCCTCTATATACTGAGAATACCATTTGTTAATAATGGAACAGTTTAGGGCCTATAGCAGAGCTGTAGGGGAACAGAGCTAGGTGGAGGAAAACTAAACAGAATGATGGTATGAAGGAGGCAGAGTCAGAGAGAAGCCATGTAGCCCTGCTGGAGCAGGATGGAATTTTACCCAGTAAGTCACTGCCACATGGTGATTCACAGATTAATAGAGATGGGTTAAATTAATATGCAAGTGTTATCCAATAAGAAGCTAGAGCTAATGGGCCAAGCAGTGATTTAATTAATACAGTTTCTGTGTGATTATTTTGGACTTAACAGAACTTAAACTAGCTAGTAGCCTCCACCAACAGAGTGAAAGTGGGGTACCTGGGAGGAGTAGAGGGAGGGGATCTGTGTTCATGTTTTGTATAAAAGAAAAATCTATTTTCAATGAAAAATAAATAAATGAAAGAATTGTTGCCAGATATTTGACCACACTATAAACATTCAAAATTTTGTTGTTTACTGGAGGAAACTGCTTCTAATTTTGGTGTGGCTCAGCCCTAAGCACACACTTTTAATCCAAGAGCTTTCTTCTAGAATATTGTCAATGGAACTAAGTAAAATCAATTATAGGTTAAGAGGCAGAACAAGCAATCTGTTGACAGGAACATACCACAGACATTGGAAACAAGTCAGGAGGATGGAAGGAGACACACAGAAAGTAGAGGGAAGGGGCATCAAGCTGGCTGATTTTGTTTTGTTTGGGACAGGGAAGGAATAAGCTCTTTCTCTGATTCAACAACAGAGGAGACAGTTCAGCTTTCTGTACCCCTGAGCTAGCAGGTTTTCACTATAGGGATTGGCTCCCAAGTCTTTATTGGTATAATAAAATTATACAAATTAAGTAAAAAATTATTATTATCTAGATATATTTTTTTAGAGAAAATTGGTTTTAATTTTCTGTTGTTGTTGCTAAATGCTCCAAATTTCAAATTGGATATATGTTTTGTTTAGAGGCTACCCCATTAACTTTCAAGATTAGTTTTCTTTTTGTTTCTTTACTACATACATGACTTTTTTCTTAATTTATTCTTCTCTCATAGAGTAACATTCTTTTTTTTAACTTAATTGTATCAAAAGCAAAATTTACTTTGAAAGAAAATTAAATTACAGATGCTTGAAGAGCAAACATTTACTATACCAAAGACACTGCTTTTCAATGTACTTAGTGTCAACATTTGGGCAATTTTTAATGTTTCCAAAAACGGAATTACTAATACCTCTGTATAATATTTAAAACAACAAAAAAAGACTTTTATACCATATTTTCACAAATTGTCCCAAAGATAGTGTTCATGCTCAGTTGTTTTTCCTTTGCTTGAAAATAAGCTACCAGCAAACCACTCTAAAATGTTTTGTTCCTGAACCAAATATAAATATTCACATTGGCAAAATGTTTTATAATGAGTCCTTGGCCTCAATGAAAAGCATTACAGCTAAGGAGAAACTAGAGTTTATTTTCAAATTCTGTGATTGGCTTCCAAAAATCCCTTATCAAGTAGAAGTACTAGCAAATAACAGACACTGAGGATCAGATTTAGATCTTTGGTATAAGCATGAAATTGTTGCTGATTTTCCCATGACTAGCATAAGCCAGTAAAAGCATCAAAGACAATGGAGTCTAGGATGCATTGAAGGCAGGCAGGAAGCATAGTACTTTGTCTCGGTATTCAAAAGAAATGAACAGCAGAGATACTTAAACCACTCAGAGATTTAAAATCGTAGCAAAACAAAAGGTCAAGCTTCAAAATGACCACACTTGATAACCTGTAGCTGGAATATGTCACTGCATTTGGGCATTTTACTGTAACTTATGATGTACAATTATATGAGGACTCTCAACACTATTTTGGCACAGCAGACCTCCAGAGTAAGAGAACAACCCTTTCTCCCTAAATGCCTGAACTCTGAGTGATACAAGAACAGAATGACATGTACATGTACGGTTATGTGTAACTTCATTATCATTTTTTTCATTGTGACATGTGCAAGTAGATTTTTGTTTGGGGAGTTGTAAACTATTAACTTAACAAGCCTAAAGGCATTTTAAAAAAACTTTTAAAATATGAAGCATAGGATTTTATGTCTAGTAAGTGTACTGTCAAAATAACCAAGGATTCAACTCATTTTAAAAAATGAAATTCTTGTAAGCATTTTTAGAAGAATCTATGGATACTAGACTCAAGACGACACTAAATCCAAACAGTATAACCATAACTCAGTTTTTTTTTAATCACTTTCAATCCTTCGATCTGCTACTGCCTTTCATTTCTTCTTCAAAAAATTTTTACTAGAGACAAACTATCAGGATTTGTGTTGGGCATCTCCTGCAAGGCCCTGCCAGATAACTTTGTAAATAAGCATCTCCAGCCCTGACACATTGTGATCTGAGACTAATCCTGAGAGCCACATTCTTACTAAAAGTTCAATACTAAATGTTTAGAACTCAGGGGTTTAAGCTAACAATAACTTAAAAATGAGCCAAATTCTAAATATTTCCACAATTCTTTAAGAGCTAAAACTGAAATTCTCATAGAATTTAAAACACCACCAATGACAGAAAGGCGACTGTTTACTACCCCAGCACATTAGTGATAAGTTACAGCAAAACAGGGGTGTAATCTTATTTTTGAAGTTTAAGATTAACCATGGCAAAGTCTAAAAGCTGGACAAAAGTGATGAGATCCTAAATATCACACTCATAAAAATAATCGACTTCTATCATTCTGTCTTCCTTCTGCTTCACGAGGAATCTAAGAAGTCAATAGAGAATTGTTTTGTTTGGGCCAACCATGAAATCTTTAAGAAAAGATAGGTATATCCCCTGTTATTCTTTCAGGGCATTATTTATACATTATAAAAACCCTTCAAAAATAAAGTTATTTAGGCTTGTGAATATTCTGAAGTAAAGTTTCTTGAACTTCTCTGATGAACTCTTAATCAGAGCAATTCAAGCAATTCAAGTTTCCAAACAGTCAACACTTAGTTCCTTTGGCGTGGATCTATCCCACAGTTACAAATCGGCTTCCTCCTTTGTTGAATGTGAGAGTGGCTCTTTGCTCTTTCAGTATCCCAAATCGTTCATTCAAAGTCATCCCTGTCTGTTTTCCCACACTATTTATATCAAACTGTAGAGGGACACCTTTAGGAACTTTCTTAACATCGGACTGCTCTCTTTTTGTCAAGAATGAGGGTACAGCAGTACGAGTTAATCGTGGTTTCTGAGCTACTGGACACTGTACTGCTCCAGGGTTGTCAATGGATACAGTCAAAATTCCTACATTTGTGGTGGAAGTACGCCATTGACGAGTTCTCTTGGCTACAACATCATCTAGCAGCTGTTCTGTGTTCAACTGGGCCTGAACCTTTAGGCCTCTTCTGAAAAGAAAAGTTGATTGACCAGTATCTTTCTGATGACTTAGTTTATTTCCGCTCCTGGTAAAATTAGCTGGAATGGTATTTTTTTTTCTGTTTAACTGGTTAGGTCTCTTGAGAACTGCAACTGGTTTCCTTTGTACTTCATTTTGTCTCAGAAGACTTGTCTTCCTTTTTAACGTTGGAAAATATCGTTCTATATTCTTGTCACTTAGAGGTGGACGATTCATAGGACTAATTCCTTTTCGAATTCCAGTTGCTTTCCTAGCGGGTTCGCCGTGGCTCCCACCAATCGGGTGACGAACCGGTTCATGACTGGGGCTGCGGCTCGGAGCAGTCAGCCAGGAAGGCCGGAGTTGCAGACCCGCCGCCTCCCACTCATGCTCGCAGACTCTAGAGTAACATTCTTACCACAGCTTTTCCTCCCTCATCCCTCCAAATACTCCTATCAACTGTCCTCTTCCTCAGATCCACTTCTCCTCTGTTTTCCTTCAGAAAAGAGCAGGACTCCCAGGGATATGAACAGAACATGGCACAAGGTTCACTACGACTAGACACAATACCTCTTTTCAAAGCTGGATGAGGGAGGCTGGTCGGAGGAAAGGGCTTCAAAAACAGGCAAAACAGGCAGAGTCACCCCCACTTCCATTGTTAGGACTCACAAAAAATTCAAGCTAAACAACCACAACATATGTGCAACCTAGCATATACCCATGCAGGCTCCATGGATGCTGCTTCAGTCTCAGTGAGCCCCCATGAGCCCTACTTAGCTGATTCTGTGGACCATGTTCTCCTGGTATCTGTGAACCTTTTTGCTACTACAATTCTTTCTCCCCCAATTCTGTGAGCATTCCCTAAGTTCTAACTAATTTTTGCCTAATGTTTGTTCTCTGCTCCCATAAGCTGATGGAAGAAGCCTCTCTGGTGTTGCTGGTGCTCCTTCTGCTCCTTCAGCCAATCGCTGCTGAGATACCAGCACATTGGGGCATGGTCTCTCTCTCTCTCTTTAAAAAGGCAGCAACTTCCCTCCACTCACTCTCTGGCTCCTGGCTCCTACACAGCTAGTTTTACACCTGAAATAACAACACACAAATTGTATTCTTTTAAACACTGCCTGGCCCATTAGCTCCAGCCTCTTATTGGCTAATTCTTACATCTTGATTAACCCATTTCTAATAATCTGTGTAGTACCACGAAGTGGTGGCTTACTGGAAAAGATTCTAGCCTACATCCGTCTCAGGTCGAAAAATCATGGCGACTGACCAACTCTGCTTTCTTTCTCCCAGCATTCTGTTCTGTCTCTACCCATCTAAACCCTGCCCTATCAAAAAGCCAAGGCAGTTTCTTTATTAACCAATGAGAGTAACACAGAGAAATAAGACCCACCTATATCATTTCCCCTTTTTCTGGTTCTTGACATGAGACAGAAACTCCATAAACTCTGGGTTTTTCTCTTAACAACAGGCTTGGAATTAGAGAGGGACTGAGCCAGAGTCCAAATCCAAAATCAGCTCTATAAATTTAGAAATATGATTTGGTGTATTTTACTTACAGAACCTATTCAGTTTTCTTGATAGTCCCTATTGGACAGTTATTTTTCCATCTGTCAGTATTCAAACATCCAGGGTCCCTTGAATTTTTCAAAGATGAGTGTTTCCCTGCATAGATAAGAACAGAACCCTGCCCTCATTCTATATGTTTTTCTTACCACCTGTATGAATATTATCATTGTGGATGAGCTGTCATTTCTCCTTTCCAAGAGGTTTCTCCTCTTCAAATAGAACCTTTATTAATTTTGATGGTATCCACAATTTTTCTTCTCCTGTGGAAACAAGAGCACAACTCCTTCCCCAGCATAGCACATCTCCTGGCTTCCATTGAGGGGTCAGCACATCTTTGAAATAAACTGATTGATTTAGTTCAGTAGATATTTCCATTGTCTAATGTCTTTCTGCTGCTATTGTTCCTTTCTCATTAGTGGTAAGAAAATTCAAGGTTAATAAAGCATTATGCAATCTATTTCTGGGGTTATTTTTCATCCCTTTCTGTTTGTTTAGCATATCCTTTATAGTACGATTTGATCTTTCTATAACTGCCTGACCTGTAGGATTATTTGGTATACCTATAATGTGTTTTATATTATAATAATCAAAAAAGCGTTTCATTCTCTTAGATACACATGCTGAACCATTGTCTGTCTTTGTGCAGGTATACCCATGATGGCCATAACTTCCAATAAATGTGTGATTACAGAATCAGCCTTTTCTGAGCTCAGGGCAGTTGCCCACTGAAAACCTGAACACGTGTCTATGGTGTGGTGTACATATTTTAATTTACCAAATTCCATAAAGTGGAATACATCCATCTGCCAGATTTCATTTCTTTTAGTACCCTTTGGGTTACTCCCTGCAGGCAATGGGGTTTGATTATAGAAAGAACAAGTAGGACATCTCTTTATAATGTCCTTAGCTTTTTGCCATGTAATGGAAAATTCTTTATTTGGGCCTTTACTATTGATGTGATGTTTTTATGAAATTCTGAGGCCTGCAACACGCTTCCAATCAATAATTGATCAATCTCAGTGTTACCTTGTGCTTGAGGACCAGGCAGACCCGTATGGGACCAGATGTGTGTTATGTACACCGGACAAAGCCTATTCCTGATTGTGTCTTGTACCTGGATAAATAATGAAGTCAACTCTGTGTCATCTAGTATAAATTCAGCAGTTTTGATATACAAGATAATTCTTTCTGCATATTGTAAATCTGTAACTATATTAAGAGGTTCTTTAAAATCCCTTAGCACCATAAGAATGGCATATAATTCTGCCTTCTGGACAGAATTATAAGGGCTTTGTTCCACCTTACTTAATTCTTCCGATTTATAACCTGCTTTCCCTGATTTATTTGCATCAGTATAAAATGTACAGGCTCCAGTTATTGGAGCTAGGCACCAATCTCTGAGTATACCACAGTATATTTAGGAATCATTTCACTGACTTTTGTTTTTTCTAGTAGTGTTTGGTCTCACCCTAGTTTTCTGGGTCCTCAATCTTCCAGTTTCTGGAAATCCATGCAATGCCAAACAATAGATACCTCTTATGGTTTGGGCCTTAGGTTAGAGCAATCATAGGTGGGTCACTCCCAAAAGCTCTGAGTCACCCTTATCCCAGCACATCTGGTAGGCAGGACAGTGGTAGATGGAAGGGCTTATGGCTGGGTGGGTGATTAATCCTACCACTAATAGTGTTTCCTGGTTACAGAAGATGGCTGGTTCAGGCTCCATAGCCACCATTACTAGGACTCCTCCCTAGGTTCACTCTCATAAGTTATAGGATGTTTCCACTGCATTAGTTTTTCTCATCAGCTACCAAATGCCCCCAATTCTATTTGTCTCTCCTCATATTTTCTCCCTTTATCTTTCCCTCCCACATCAATCCCTTGTGTTCATCCTCACCTTCCCCCTAGTCCTCAAGCAAATTCTATATTTATGTACACTTCCTAGAGAGTTACATGTATCCCCTTAAAGCCTTCCTTGCTTCTTAGTCTCTCTGTGTCTGTGAGTTTTAGCATCATTATTCTTTACATGAAAGCTAATATCTAATTATAAGGGATTAATATCATGTTTGTTTTTCTGAGTCAGCACATTTTCTCAGGATGATTTTTATTCTAGTAACATCCATTTGCCTTCAAATTTCATGATGTAATTTTTTAAAGCTGGTGCATTAAACCCCATTGTGTAAGTATACCATATTTTCTTTACCAATCCTTTTGTTAAGTGTAACACGAGGGTCCTGCTTGTTGGGGTTTCTGTCCTGCCCGGTACCCCACAGTCAGCAAGCCCCAAAGAAAATCACACAGAGATCTCTATAAGTTATAAAGCTGATTGGCCCATTAGGTCAGGCTAATTATTAGCTCTTGTAGCTAATATTAACCCATTATTCTGATCTATGTTAGCCATGTGGCTCAGTACCTTTTTCACTGTGGCAAGTAACATCCTGCTGCTTAGGTTGTCTGGGCAGGAGTGAGAGGAATCAACTTCCTCCTTCCCAGAATTCTCCTGTTCCCATTGCATCATTTCTACTTCCTGTCCGTTTTTTTCTGCCTATATTTCCTGACTGGCCAATCAGCGTTTATTTAAAACATGACTGAGAGAATACAGACAATTCTTCTGCACCAGTAAAGAGGCATCTAGGTTGTTTTCAGCTTATGGCTATTATGAATAAAGCAACCATGGACATAGCAAGAAGGTGTCCTTGTGGTAGGATGGAAAACCCTTTAGGTATATGCCCAGAAGTAATATACCTAGATCTTCAGGTAGAATAATATCTAATTTTCTGATGAGGAAGTATTTTGATTTCTATGGTGGTTATACAAGTTTGTACTCCCAACACAAATGGAAGAATATTTCCCTTGCTCCTCATCCTTGCCAACATGAGTTTTCTCTTGTCTTTCTTATCTTATCCACACTGATAGGAGTCAGATAGAATTTCAAGTCATTTTGATGCATATTCCACTTATGGCAAAAGATATTGAAAATTTCTTTAAGTGTTTCTTGGTAATTTAAAATTCCTATGTTAAAATTTCTCTCTTTAGGTCTGTACCCCATTTTAAGATTGAATTATTTGGTTTTTTGATGTTTAGTTTCTTCAGTTCTTTATATATTTTAGATACTAGTGTTTTATCGAATGTGTAGTTGAAAACCTTTTCCCATTCTGTAGGCTGATGGTTTATCCCATTGATGGTGTCCTTTGCCTTACAGAAGTTTTTCAGTTTATAAGGTTCCATTTGTTAATTTTTGGTCTTAGTGTTTGTGCTATAGGTGTTGTGTTTAGGAAGTTTTACCTCTGCCAACATGTTCAAGGCTATTTCCTACTTTTCTATTAGGTTCAGTGTGTCTGGCTTTATATTAGAATTTTTGTTCTACTTGTACTTGAGTTTTGGGCATAGTGGTAGATATGGATCTATTTACATTTTTCTACATGCAAACATCCAGTTACACCAGCACTATTTGTTGAAAATGTTATATATTTTTTAATTGTGTATTCACAGATTCTTTATCAAAAACCAGGTATCCATAGTAGTGTGGATTTATGTATTAGTCTTTAATTTGATTCCATTGATCAATAGTTGTTTTATGCAAATTCCATGTTGCTTTGCGAATATAGCTCTATAGCACAGTCTGAAATCAGAGATGGTGATACCTTCAGGCTATTTTACTTTTATTATTCAGGATTGGTTTTATTTTTTTGCACATGAAACTTAATATTGTCCTACCAAAATTTGTAAAGAGTTATGTTGTAATTTTGATGGGATTGTGTTGAATCTGTAGCTTTCTTTTGGTAAGATGGCAATTTTTACTATATTAATTCTATTAATTAATGGACATGTGAGATCTTTGCATCATCTGATATCTTCTTCAATTTATTTCTTAAAAAACTTGAAGTTTTTGTCATGCAAGGTTTTAACTTGGTTGTTTAGTGTTATCCCCAAAGTATGTAACATTACTTGTGGCTATTGTGAAGGATGTTGTTTCCCTGAATATTTTCACAGTCCATTTGTCCTTAGAATATAGGAAGGCTACTGATTTTTTGTTGTTGTTGTATCCAGCCATTTTGATGAAGGTAAAACCTTGTACTTGTAAAATTTTCAAAGTAAGTATTTTATTGCCAATAAAACAGTAAATGGTTGTTTCTAATCATTATCATTACACATGTTAAACCATGTGTAGAAATGTTTTATGTTCTTATACTGAAATTCAGACATAAATGTTTGCATACAGAAGTACCTAGGAAAAAATAAGTTTTCTTTGCATAAAATATTTTTTTTGTCAGGAATTGCACTATTTTCCAAATGGATTTTATTAAATCACATGAAAATTAAGGCAAAGAAACTTAATAAGCTTCATGTACTATAAAAATACTCTCTTTCTTCAAAATAAAAATGCATTATATATAATCTTTTATTATTTGGTGGTTCAATTCATCAGTCAAGATTGCAGTATGTATGGAGTAGTATTTTTTTATCAACTCAATGTGAACTATAGCCACCTGGGTAAAGGGGATATAATTAAGGATTTTTCTCTATAAGTTTGGCCTTTAATCAAAACTGCACAACATTTTCTTAATTAATGACTGATGGTTATTGCCAAGCTTATTATGGGTGACTCTACCCATGGTCAGGTGGTCTTATATTATATAAGAAAGTGGGCTGGGCAACCCAAGAAAAATTAGCCAGTAAGCAGCATTATTTTCTCATCTTTGCTTCAGTTCCTTCCTATCAAGGCTTTCTTCAATAGTTGACTGGTCCATAAATAAAATAAACCCTTTTATCCTCTACATTGTGTTTGGCTAGTATTTTACCACAGAAGCAAAGAAGGAAGCATGGAAAGTAATATTAAAATAAATGCCAGAAATTACTTGCTCATTTCCAAGTCAGTTAAAGATTCCAAATTTCCAGATTTTCAATGATCACGTCTTAAAGATATCACATTTCTATAAAAATATAAGTGTAAGTTAATTCCTTCAAAGCCACTTAAGATGTGTCTAGATTTCATTTGTCAATTCATCTAGGGAATTTGTAAAGAGGTCCACTTCATTTCATTATAGATGGTGTAGTTATTTGAAATTGACTCTTTAGCAATTTGATTCAATAAGCCAACCTACCAATCAAGTATACAAATACTTGACATTTGATTATTTAAGAGATATATGTTCATATAGGCAAATTTGAGTTCTGCCCGGTCCTGTATTACTTCAAAAGTTGTTATATCTAGGAAACAAAATCTTTTAGCAATTTCTTACTATTACCATACTGTTAGTAGATTACACACACACACAGACACACACAATATTTTTCACTTAAATAATCTGGAAAAAGTCCATACATGTGTAATTTTCATAGAACCAATTATCAAGTACATTTTACCTCTTAAACACAAGAGAATTTCATTTTAATAGTAAAACCCCAGAATTAGTACAACTTTGACAGGTAATGAGTTTTTAAAATCTCATGAGAGATACTATAAACTAAGACAAAAGTGGATGATATAGTATTATGGCATAACAAATATTTTTTTTCAGTATTTTTTAATATATATATATATATATCATTAAGAACATATGTAACAAGGGGAATAAGGGATAAGAATAAGAAGGAATAGAAGAAAAATTAAGAAACATGAATAGAAAGAACACGTTGTGAATAGATTTCTTCACCCTCAGATTTTAGCTCCTTTCATTTATTGTGATGTCTTTAAGAACCCGGAGATGGATTCTTAATATCTGGACTCTTGAGAACATTGTTAAGAGGGAAACTTAAATGATCAGAGAAGCAATGTAGTCAACAATTAGAGAACTTTTACCTCTCTGAATTCTCCAGACTGAAGAAAGAGAGAGTTCCTGTTTCATCCTGCCTTTATCCTCCTGAAAAGACAGAGACAAAACATTTCCCTGAATTAAGCACTTTTAGAGTATTTCTAGTTCATAAAAAATGGTACTGCAAACACGTTTCTGTTGCCCTCACACTCTATTCTTTCATGTTTCCCATTTTTATTTATCTGCTTCCTTATTCCTGCTTCTTGGGTTCCTAATTCTTTCTGAAATTTTGTACTCATAATTTTCCTACATGGAAAAAATTGACATTCTCTGGATTCTCTCTGTTTGTATTTCTTTTCTTCATCTATATTAAAAGTCATTTCTAAATTGACTTAGAGAAACAGTATTCTTTTCTGTGAAATTTTTATTAAAGAAGGAATACAAGCATCTTGTTGAGTCTATGTATGTATGTGATGTATATGCAGGTGTGTGCACTTTTGTGTGTACAGATATTAGACAAGAAATCATTTTATTACTTGGAATTGGAATTTCAGCTACTTGTGGGAAACTTGGTTTATTACCTGGTTACTGGTATCCATACTTCATTCTACTCACTTTTGCAGCAAAAGCAATCAACCATGAAGCCATCTTTCAAGACCCTGAAAAATAATATTTTAATTCTTAGGGAAACTGGGGCAAAATATGTTAAAGATGGGTAAATAAATAATATTGTTTTAAGTATATTAAAGGTCTGATTTGTCATATTTTTGATACACCAATTGACACTGGAAATATCTGAAGAATTGAAACACAAAGCTTTGATGTATCAGTTTTTACTTTGGATCCTTTTTTATAAACTAAATGCTTTCAGTAATTCTATTAATATTCCTGGGTTTCAAACAATTCTTGCTATGTTCTACACTTTCTCTGAGATATGAACACGCAGTGCTCTTTAATATTCTTCATAGAATCTGAACTTTACATATGGTGTCTCTTAAGAATGTTCAAATGTCAGAGCGGTGAGCCTCAAGGTCCCCAGTAAGAGAGACCAGGCACCCTCAGCCTGTGCTCCAGGGGCTCCTGTGCTCTCCTGGATCCCGCACTGCCTGCCCCGTCCTTCCTTCTGTCC
>NW_026068102.1:3560297-3596200 GCF_014885135.2 Alexandromys fortis
GCAAAGGAAAAAGGCCAAGTTACTTACAAAGGTAAACCTATCAGACTTACACCTGACTTCTCTATGGAAACCATGAAAGCCAGAAGGTCCTGGATAGATGTTCTTCAGAAACTAAGAGATCATGGATGCAAGCCCAGACTACTATACCCAGCCAAGCTTTCATTCACTATAAATGGAGAAAACAAAATTTTCCAGGGAAAAAACAAATTTAAACAAACGTAGCCACAAGACACTTAAGGTTATGCTCAACCTCCTTAGCAATCTGGGAAATGCAAATTAAAACAACTTTGAGATATCATCTTACACCTGTCAGAATGGCTAAAATCAAAACCACCAATGATAGCCTTTGCTGGAGAGGTTGTGGAGGAAGGGGTACCCTCATACATTGCTGGTGGGAATGCAAACTTGTGCAACCACTTTGGAAAGCAATGTGGCAGTTTCTCAGAAATTTCGGGATCAACCTACCCCTGGACCCATAAATAAAGGACATTGAGCCTATAATTAGTGATACTAGAGAAGCTAAATATGAAGGAGAACCCAAAGAAAAACATATAGGCATCCTCCTGAATATTAACCTTCATCAGATTTCTTTTTAACAACAAATACAGGAGAATTCCAAGGGCTGGTTGATTTTCAATATTGTGAGCATCTAGTTGCTCCTGGACCAGCTGTTCTAACTTCTTGCTTGCAGTTTGTCTTCTGCTAAAGGGCATTTTTAACCCATTTTGGTTTCTCAGTTAATCATTTTAAAGGTAGGGTCTTTGGTACTTCTAAATGCTTGCATTGTGTTCTTGTACACCCTGAATGGCTGGTGACCTTTGTGTACAAGAGCTTTTAATATCTTTCACAGAAATATGAGTTTCTGGGACTCCAGGAATGTAAATCTGGGCATTTTATTGCTACAATATGTCATGACCCTCATCCTTCTTCTCTATCCTTTTGGACCTATGCAGTCAACCCATCTCATGCTTTGTTTCACTTAAAATAGGGTTCTAATTTCTAGAAACTGAGCATCTGCCTCTTGAAGAGGCCAATTTGGATGCCAAGATCCTAGAGTAATAATACTCACATCCGTACTGATGTCTATCAATCTCACAATTACAATGCTATTTGTATGCACTCTTAGCTTTGGTCTTTGATCTTTTATATAAATATGTCAGAATATATGTTTCCTATTTCCTATTGGAATTTTTGATTCTTCCAGACCATATTTTTTTTAAAGCAGTTACTTGATTTTTTTTCTTTTTCTGGGTGAGATATTTCTTGCACAGTGACTGGGAATGACTGGTCCACTTTTGACTTGGGGGCCTACAAGAGTCTCCCTAAAAAGTTTTGAGATATTATTGGGTTGCCTTGTTTGTCTTTTGTTGATCTTCATTCATTGCTCCAATGTCAGCCTTTGCCAAACCTCCTGCATATGCCTGAAGCCTGAGACCTCCTATTTGTGTCATTTCCAGAAGAGTCATTATTCCTGGAAACCCATTGCCTACACTCCCTTCTCATATGTCCCATTCTACCACAGTTAAATCATTTGGCATTTTGTTGTCTCCTCATATGTTTGTAAATTTTTTCTCCTACCCAAGATTCAGTATTATAGTCAAATGTCTCAATATTCATTGGATGCATGGTCCATTTATTCATTGGTGCTAATTTAACCTTTAAAGGCCCAAGTATCTTTTTGCATTCTAAGTTGGCATTTTCAAAAGCCAGACGTTCAATAAGTATTCGTGTAGCTTCTGGGTCTGTTATTCCTATGTTTTCAAATTTAGTTAATCTTTGTAAAAAGTCACTAAAGTGTTTTATCTGTCCCTGTTTCATCCTGGTACATGATTCAACTCATTTTACTAGTTTTTAAAGCCTGTCCCAAGCATTTAAGGCTGATTTGTGGCATAGGAACAAGATTTGTTCATTGTAAAGAGTTTGAACCTGTGAGTCAGCATTAGTGCTCTCACCATGAATTTGATCTTGGGAAGTCTCAAATCCTTTTGCTTTTCTTTGTTCTAAAATATTTTGTCTCTTTCTGCAAATAAAATTTCCACAGTAAATGTGGCCCATCATCTAGGACTGATGAATCCAATTGTGGGGTTATTGCTAGAAGCCCATGTATTCACCATATCCCTAACAAAAGCTGAATTCAACCCATAAGATACTACTGCTCGCCTAATTTCTTTTATATTATTCATTCCTATAGGTATCCACCTACTTTCTTCAGATAATTTTGGGAATTTAGAACTTGATGCTTTCTTTCAGAATTGATTAGAGGGTAAAAGGTAAAACCCTGGGTAAATAATCTCTGACAGGTACTAACGATGTTAAATTCTGTCCTTGTACCTTCTTTCCCTGCTCATCAGCTTCCATAATTGCCTCAATTGTTTCCCATCTTTTTACTACTCTCTTTTCTGAAGCCTGAAGAATCTCCTGGACTGTACATATATCTAGAGATTTCAATCTCTGGTCCTCATTCTGTGCATGTGATTCCAAGGTTTTAAGTTTTTACTTTAAAGATATCATCTCATCCTTAGACATTATTTGGATAGTGTACAGATTGTCATCCTGGAGAGATACTCTATTTGCTATCCTATCATATCTTTTTAACAGATTTTGATTGTCAAATTCAACAGTATGATTTTTTTCAGATAATCTCTCAGTACCCTTTAACATGGAATGAATTTTGTCTGTCAAATTAATGTTATCCTTTTCAATAGTATTATTTTTTCAGGTAACTTTTGATTTTCAATATCATCAATTGTGTCATTTAGCTGTTCATTAGCAATCTGTAAAGACTATCATTTTTAAAAATGCCTCATTGTTGGCTCTGTTATCAAACCATTTTCTTAAGAATATAATAGGAAGAAGAAAACTGCATCCCAATAGTCAATAAATAGTTGTATTACAATAACCATGTAAACATGGCAGAATACAATCCATAATATCAGCAAAAAGGCTACTAAAATTATGCATGGTAATATTGTCTGCAATTATATAGCTTTCAAGTTTATTGATTTACTTTTTAAACAAGAGTTACCTTTGTTATGAGATTTCTGTATCTTGTTTTAGGTGTATCCCTATTGTCCAGCAGGTGTCATGGTGACAGCCACATGGTGAAGAGTCATGACTGGATGCAGCACAACTGGTGGCAGTACAAACAGTCCTGCACTGCTTTGTTTGTACCTTAGTGCCTGCTTAACAGTGACAAATATACATTGCTTGACAAAATAAAAACAATTATATCAATTTCATATGCAGAGCAAGGAGTTTATAACTCACACACAGAAAGCACAAACTGAAAGCTGTGCAAGTTGACATGTGGCAGGGAATGAAGTAGTAAAGGGAGGAATGTGCACGAGCCTGGGAAACTATCCAAGTTGCCTTGCTTAGCTCCACTGTAGCCGGGTTTTAAAAAAAAATGCTTAGTAGCTGAAAGCAAGCCAGGCGGGTAAGAGATCTTCTGGGCCATTGACCTTTTGGGTCTTTTAGACTGGTCTACCCAGTAGGTATGGAGTTGGTATCCATATGAGGTGCCAGATGAAGACAAATGCTAAAAAGAAATCCTGTAGTAGCTCAAAATTAAACATTATAAAGTGTTATTTATTTACGGGTAGACTCACAGACCATAATCCTCTGCTCCAACAAGGAACAGCAACCAAATCCAGCAGCCAGAAGAGAGAGGAAGTATGTGCTTTACATCAGCATTTATAGTATAAAAGGCCATACCTTAGTGGTCTGGTAACTTAATTGCTACTGGCTGAAGGATTTCCTACAGCAGACATAGAATAATAATGTGAAATTATCATGAAAAAAGAATAATGAATCAAGACTCTTGAAATTTAACATCTATTTTTAATGCTGCCATAGGAAATATATTTCATTATTTTAAAGAATGTAGGAATACGGAAGAGGTTTTATATATGTAGCCATAACAGATCTTCTAGAATATCCAGTATATCTAGGTGAGATTGACTATGTATGTACTTATTTATACCAACAAGTCTGTTTTAATTAAATGAATATTAATAAATCTTTTTGCTCAAAATCTTAGAGTTTACAAGCCTCTCTGGAAAAGCTATTACAAGAAATATCAAATAATTTTAAATGTAACTATAGTTGGTCAAAATAAGAATCTCTGCATGTTTTTTACAGTATAAAGGGGAAAAAATAACATGACTAAAATAGCTAAAGTTTTCACAGAAATTCAATGTTGAATAATAGAAAGTCTGAACCCAGGGTACCAGAGAACACATTTGCTTGGCAAGAAGAATTTCCACCAAATTCTGAAGTTTTATTTCACTTGAACTAATAACATGTGCATTTCAATAAAATTCCTTGATTACTTCATAACTATGAGTTTTTCTTTGACTTTGCCATGCATAAAGAAAAAAAATCCACATACATATTCCTTTAACAATGTATGTTTTCTACTTTCTTATTTTTTTTTCAAACAGGAAAACCAAGGTATCAGGTTCATGAAACTGAATAGTGCTTGGTAGTAAAAAAAAAATGTTGTGGCTTTAGAATAAGAGACATGACACTTTTAGCCAGGCAGAACTTAAGGTGATAGTTTTAGTCCTAATTCAGATTTTCTTGTATAAAACAGAATTAGGAGTACATGATAAGACATTGTGATAAATGTTCTTCAAAACACAATAAGAAAAGGAAGGATGATTATAATTACTATGCCATTCAAATTAAATGCCAACTTCATCATTTAGATACTCTTACTTGATGCCAAATGCTTTTATGTATTTGAGTTGAGTGAATATTTTCTTTCCAGGCTGTCAGATAAGGGGTTAGAAAATTTTCCCATGGCTTTATTTTTTTTTTACTTATCTTTTTAACAACTCTGTCAAAATGTGAAAATTATAACTACTTTATATAAACAAATGGATGTAGGAGAAGGCTGCTTGTTTGTCCTGGCTTCCGAGAGCCAAAAACACCACTCAGAAACTATATTAATTAAAACACTGCTTGGCCCATTAGCTCTAGCTTCTCATTGGATAACTCATATTAATTTAACCCATTTCTATTAATCTGTATATTGCCACATGACAGTGGCTTACTGGCAAAGATTGGGCATGTCTGACTCTGGCGGCTCTATGGCCTCTCTCTCTCTCTCTCTCTCTCTCTCTCTCTCTCTTTCTCTCTCTCTCTCCACCTTCCTTCTTCCAGCATTTAGTTCAGTTTTTCCTACCTACCTAAGTTCTGCCGTATCAACAGGCCAAGGCTGTTTCTTTATTTATTAACCAATAAAAACAACACATAGACAGAAGAACCTCCCACACCAAATGAAAAGATGTACACTTTGCTTCCTAAGCCCTAGCCTCAATCTAATGTATTTAAATTATTTTATCTTTGAACTCATAACAAAAGCTACTAACAAGCTCTCAAGAATTAGAAAGAAGTTGTTCTTAATATAGTAGAGCAGGTAAATTTGTTTCAGGGACGAATAATTGATCATTTTAAGAAAACTTCAAAGACTATATAGAAGCAGAGAGTCAATTTTGTTTCCTGTTCATGAGACAATTAAGTTACAGACTTCTATAAACATTTGCACATCTTAGGAAACAAGGAAGTTTGTATTTTACTTGACGAGTAAATGTTCATTCTTTGAAAGTCTTTCTGTTGGTCTCATAGGCATACACATTGATTAAGATTTCTTATTAACATGCAATCATCTTCAATTGTTTTCACTTAATTGCTTTTTATTTTAGTTAAGTACCAATGTTCTTTATTCTTTCATGTTCATGTCATTTAATTAGCATGGAAGGTCACTGAGAGGTGTTAAGACACAAAATTGCCCAGAGGAAGTTGCTGATGTTTCTCTGACTTCTAATTAGAGCACAACCTAAAATTATCAAATTAGAAAAAAATGTAGAGAGCAGATGCAATGAAGGAAGAACAGAAAAATGAGCAACAGGCATTCTGGTATACATGAAGGCAAATACTCAGTTCCTATTCTTGTTTAAAGGTCACAGTTTAATATTAGAGGATGGTAGAATGTTTACATGACAATTTATATATTATTTAAGATTAGTTTAATACTTCCTATGCACAAACATTAGGGAGAACAATTTCAGAGAATGCCAAGGTTTGGAGATATGCTATAAAAAGAAACACAGAATCAAATATGTAATGTTTACATGCCATAAATGAGTATAATGCCTGAAAGAATATCTTTTCTTAGTACTTATGTTTTTAGTAAGAGCAATGAAATATTTCATATTTCGGTAAACTGTTGTAAAATAATATTAGAAATTAGCCATTTTGCTACATAAACTATACTAATTATCATAGGTAAATATCCCCAGGAATGCTGTTTTAAAAAAGCAATTAATGTAATCCATATGCAATCCTTATTTCTGGAAACTGCTTTAAAAATAGCAAATTCCAGTATTAACTTGAAGATAATAGCTGTGAATATGATAATAATCCTTAATAGCAACAATTATTTCAGTTTATTTAAACATAATCAAATCCATAACACTTTATCTAAATGCTTGGATTTAATCAAAATAATTCTGCAAAACAAAATATTGTCTACTATATTTTCTAGATTATGGGATTCTCAAGTGACTCTAGGTCATTAATTTTACTTCTTATCCAATTTTACCATGCTTTCTTGTTGCATATACCCAATTCATTGATTTTTATCTATAATTCTTCAAATACTATCAAGTGGAAAAGCAATAATCAAGACCCCTGCATCTCTATCTTTTAAACTTTGTATTATCAAAATATAATTCATGTTATATTTATATGAGAAGCATGCCTGAAGAATTTATTAGCAGAAAAAATCCAAACCATCTAATTCCACAGAAATAGGTCCAGGGATGGGAAGTGGTGAGCCCCAATATCAGTTCAATTTTCTCACTAAAGGTTCCCTCTCTGTTGGGTAAACATATAATGTCTGTTCATTTGGGTAGCATTATCATCTGTGTTTACTATATGCTAATACACAAAGTGACAGTTATGAATTTTTTCTTAAATCAAGTTTTATTTAAGACATTTATATAATTAAATAAAAAGCAGGGAGTCTACTGTATAGAACACAAAATGTGTCAGCTTTGTTGGAAAGAATGGAAGGAAAAGGCAGAGAGCTCCTGGTAAGTCATCGCTATTGCCTACCAAAAATTTCCCCAAAGCTCTAACACAATATTCCTTGAAGCCATCTCGGTCTCAATATCTGCTTACTTTTTTAAAAAGTCCATTATTTCTTGATTCATATGTCTTCAGAAAAAGACAGTGTGTTGGGGATGAAAGAGATTTTAAAGCATTTCATACAATAGGTCTCTATGATACCACAAGTATCTTTTCGAATTAAGAGCATTGAGTTTCTTATGATGAGGTCTCAGAGACGCTTTAAGGTTCTTAAGATTTAAATATGTAGAAGTTATTATGCTCAGAACTCTGAAGAATGTATCTATTCAGTCCCAAGATAACGTTTTGAAGATTTACTTTATTATAAAATATGTATGTGTATATCTGTGTGGGTTTCTGTACATGGAGTATAGGTGCCCCTGCTGGCCAGAGACATTCCTAAAGATGGAGTTTCAAGAGGTTAGTTATACACCTTTGGACGTGTGTGATAAGAACTGAACTGATGTCCCCAACAAGATGAGTTCTCACTCTTAACTGCTACAGCTTATGATGATCACTGCATTCTCTTTATTGAGAGAAAAATGTATTGTGCTTGAAGAATGGAATAGCAATAATATATTTTAATATAAAAAAGTTTTATATTACTATGAAAATATTTTTATATAATACTAGTCACAATAAATAAAAAGTAAAAAAACAACAAAAAACAGGTTAAATTTAAAGTGCTAAAAATGGTCATAGTTAATGTGACAGCATTTTATTTTTTCATAGTGGTACATCAAATAATTTACAGTTCATTATTCAAGATTAACCACAGATATATAATTTTAATTTGTGATGTAGTTTCAGAAAACAGCACAATCCATCAATTACAAAAAAGTCTCTCATATACCATAATAAGTAGTGTTAACAGGGTGAAATATTAACATATTATTTTATATAATTTAGAAATCTTATTTTATGGATTACACCAACACCAAATACAGTGCAGAATTATCTTACATTTATTGATGTCCTGAATTATGCAAAAAGACCTGTTAGAGGTTAGACAATAAGTCAGAAATTTAACTGGGATTGAGACCTCTGAGCTCATGCTGTTATCAGATTTTTACTAAATTTAAGAAAGAATACTTTCTTAAGTATTTGCTGTTAAGAATGCTCTACTTAATAGCATTAATCTCTTTAATAATCATGTTGTCCTTATCAACTTATTCCTTGGCTATAATATTAAGATTTCTGATGCTACTTTTCTCTTTAAACTCTACATTTTGAATTTCTTTCTGCTTCATTTACTTTTTTTCATTGTAGACATGTATAAGAGTAAACAAAGCACACCACAGACTCAATATTATGCTCTCTAGATGTTTCTTCTGTCAAAGGAATTAGTCCATTGCTTTTAAATTTATTTTCACTGATACTCTTATGACATAAACTGAAAACAGATCAATTCATTGCCTAAATATTACATGAATGGCCTCTGGCCCCAGTTAATACTCATCTGGAAAGATTTAATTGGACAACCAAAATTATAGTAACTTATAGCTAATTGTAAGAAAATTAGATAATAGATACTCACATGGAGAACTCCATATTGAGATAATTTAGCAGTCTATATTTTTTCTAATGATTTTATAGGTAATATTATCAAAAATGTTTTCAATCAAATTATGCATTTGTTGATATTATCTTTCATTATTTTAGTTCTACGTCAAGGTATTATAAATATCTGCAGGATGACATTGCATCATGGGTAGACTGTGAATGGTGACTTTATATAGTTTGTAACTGTAAGGGAGAATAACAATTTTTGTACCCATTTTAGTTCTTAATTATGATTTTAGTTTTCATCACAGGACAATATTTGCAAGAGACAGATTAATAGAGAAAAGTATAATAGTTTTATTAAGCTTATGGGCACAAGGTTACCTTCATAATGGAATAAACTCAGGAAGAATTTTATTTATTTAAGTTCATTTCAGGAGTGATGTTTATTTTCTCATTTAGGTAAAATAAATTCACCTTTTGCAAAGGAATGGTCATGGCTTGTTTTATGTAAATAAATTCAGGTCAGGTCAGGTGTGGTGCTGTACAAGTTTCATTCCATCAATTTCTGTTAGTTTAAGGCCAACCTGATATACATAACAAATTTCATTTTAGCCAGTGCTACAGAGTAAGACCTGTCTCAAACATAAATAAATGAACAAATATTTAAGTAAATAAATGCAAGTCAGATAGTTCTTTTTTCCTCTACAGCTTTTTACATTTTTTGTTCAAAATAATGAATATACCAAGTAGATGAATGCCAATGAAGCACATCTTGAACTCATCCATTACTATGCCTTATTTTTCAGTTTTCTAGTTTGTAACTTTCCTCTCACAACTTTCCTGTTAACTTGTCCATTTGGATCTTGTCTAGGCTTTTACTTTTACCAACTCCACAACCAACAGCTCACCACCACTGCTTCACTTGACTGTGAATCTCATCTTACTACCAACTTTGCACCTTGGCTTTGCGATGACAGCAACACTGTTTTTGTGTCACTACAGTCTTCCTATGGACTTTCTAGCTTCTGCTTCTGTTAGGGCTATTTGAAACTAGTGGAATTCTATTGTAATGTTCCTTTTATTCCTCTGTAGACATTCTCTCTCTCTCCTGTGTATGTTTATACATTTTGATATTGTGGAATGAGACAGTTTGAAACCCTAGGAAATCTTTTGTAGTGTCCCTTTTATTTCTCTGTAGACATTCTCTCTCTCTCCTGTGTTTGTTTATACATCCTTATATTGTATAATTAGACAGATATGTGCATTATATTAATTCATCCTTACAATGTTTTTAATGTTTTCTAGTTATTAAAATCTAATAAAACATAAACTTTTAGTATATATATATATATATACACACACATATATAAATGGTTTTATTTCAGTACACTAAAACATGTTATAGAATTTTAATTGTGTTTTTGTTTAGTTTATTTAAGTATATATTTAATTTTTTTCCTTTTCTCTCTATTATTTTGTATATTTCAAATTAATGTGGCTAGTGCTTGTTTCACTGTACTGAAGAATGTGAAAAATCCATTTCTTTTCATCTGAAAAAAAACAATAGTCCTACTGTTGATCTTCATAGATAACTGGAAATATACACAAAAACAGAATGTTCAGATATTCTTTAGAATGAAAAATATTAATGACCCGGTAGATAACACCATATCTTAGGACAATATAATACAAGAAAAATTGTACTGGTACAGTTAATAATATTATGGGTACATTTTTATCTAGTAGTAAGGCATCTATTGGTATATAATACTTATTACTCAATATGTTTAATTATGAATTCAGAAATGGCTGGTGATTGCGGGAAGCTCAAATGCTGATTTTATTAATGTTTTTACAATATACATATCATGCTTTCTATAGAATAGAAAACTATACTGATAATTTAAAAAGTAAGTGAATGGTCGCAGACAAAAGAATTAAGGATTAATACAATAGGGTTTTATGTTTTGTACATTTTATAGTGCAGCAAATGCTACAGTTTCATTCAAAATATGAACTATGGGGCCCATCAGAATAGATTGGCCTTGTGAGTAGGACTCCAAGGAATTGAAATGATAGCAGAAAATAAGTTAATAGGATGCCTAAGGCAATTACAATTACAGAGAAAACAGGGCGGAGACAGGCTTCATTGAAGCTGGGACCAAGGGATTATAGAATTATAAAGGCATATTGTGCTGGTGGACTTAGCTGCTAACTGGTTTTATCAGGGGCAAGCCTTCTGGGAACAAAGAGAGGCAACACTGCTTGGCAAACTTGGAGACTGGGTGGCACTACAGAGTCAAAAGTAAAGCCAGATAATTAAAAATGAGCCCTTTATTTCATTCTCCACCTTAATTTGCTCTCATATTTGTTGTTTCTTTGATTTTTCCTCCTATTTTTGTAAGCTTTTTATTATAAATTTATACTCTTCGAGTAGAATAAATGTGAGAACTCCATTTTTTTACTAAACATTGCCAAAATTGCATTATATGAATACATGCTTTTGGAATGATTTTTGTCCAGGCTGCTGTTACTTATATCTACTATATCTCTTTCTTAACCCATGTCTTAATCATGAATAAATAGTGCATGAATAGTTAATTTACAGTGCAAATGATCCCAAATCACAGCAAGATAACATTACAAAAGTTTTGCTAACTCTACACTACATTTCAGTGACTGTAAAGATGCTAAATAATTTAATGGCTACTTATAAACCTCGATTGTGAGAAATTCCATCACTTATCCCATAGAATTTGTTTAGAACACAATAGAATTATAATATAATTCCATCACATAGAATATTTTTTCTTTTGGTCTCTGGGAAACAAGAGTAGAGAAAGAAAGGTTAAGGACTTTTGCAATAATAGAAAAAAACATATCAGTATATTCATTATTTTTATGTTACAGTAAGAAGAAAGCATGACCTTAAAAAAGCCAAGCTTGTTTTGATTTGTGGTTCCACAAGAATAGGAGCCCACCATCGTGGGGATGTGTGGCTGTTGCGGGAGGTCCTTCCGCCCCTCCAACCAATAGCTGCTGTGATACCAGCCCATTGGGGTGTGGTCTCTCTCCCTTTAAAAAAGTGGCTATTTCCTCTGCTCGCTCTCTTCACTTCCTGCTCCGCCAGAGACTAGACTCCCTTCCTGGTTGTGCAGATGGCTGTTGTCTGGGACGGCTGTTGTCTGTTAGTTTTTTCCCCTTTAAATAAATAACACCCTATTAATCATAACTCTAAACTGGTATGGCCTTGTTCGTGACTTACGCCTTCATGTGGCAACAATCAGAAGGCAGACATAGCAGCAGGAGCGGAATGCTGAGAATCACATCCTGAGCTATGAGGCAGAAGAGAAAAATAGAAGTGCATGAGACCTTTAGTCTAAAGACCTGTTCACAGGGATGTACTTACTTCAAGAAGACTGCATCACCTAATAAGCAATACCAACTGTGTACTAACTATTCAAACACCAGAAACTATGAGGGACATTTTCATTCAATCCACTACACTTTACTCCTCACAACTCATTGTCTACAATGGCACTTGCCTCACTTTGCTTTTTACTGTTATGGTAAGATCATGACCAAAGACAACTTGGAGAGGAAAGTCTTTGATTGACTTACATGTCCAAGTCACAGTCCATCATTTAGGGAAGACAGAGCATGAACTTAAAAAGGATGGGAATGTCCTTCCCTGCTCCCATTTCCGTCCTTCCTCCATCTAAACCATCCCACTCCCCAAAGCTCTCCCCAACCCCCCCTTTTCCCTTCTCCCTTTCCCTCTACTCCCCTCGCCCCCGTGCTCCCAACTTTTGCCAGGCTTTCTTGTCTGCTTCCAACTTTATGGGAGAAGGGAAGGAGATACCTTAATTGAGGGAACCATTTTGGGTTGGCAAAAGGCTTGGCTCTGGAGGAGTTCCCAGGAGTCGACTGGAATAACCCCAGCTAGGACCCTATACAGTAGAGGAGAGGGTGCCTGAACTTGCCTCGTCCTGTAGTCAGACTGATGACTATCTTGAATATCACCATAGAAACTTTGTTCTGCGATGGATGGAGACAGAGACAGAGACCCACACTGGAGCACTGGACTGAGCTCTCAAGGTCCAGTTGAAGAGCAGAAGGAGGGATAATATGACCAAAGATGTCAGGACCAGGAGGGGTGGTCAACCCACTGAGACAGTGTTCCTGAGCTAATGGGAGCTCACCAACTCTAGCTGAACTGGGAATGAAAAAGCATGGGATCAAACTGGTCCCTCTAAATGTGGTTGACAGTTGGGGCAGACTGAGGGGCCAATGACAATGACACTGGGATTTGTCTCTACTGCATGTACTGGCTTTTTTGGATCCTATTCCCTTTGGATGCATACCTTGCTCAACCTGGATGTAGTGGGGAGGGTTTTGGACATCTCACAGGGCAGGGTGTCTTGCCCTCTCTTAGGACTGGAGGAGATTTAGGGGGAGAGTGTGCGGGGGGAGTGAGAGGGAAGTGGAATGAGGGGAGGAAGTGGGAATTTTTATTGGTATTATTTTTAAAGGAATAATTAAAAAAAAGAAGGGTGAAAATGTAAAGAAAGAAACTGAAGCAGACGACCATGGAAGAAATGTTGCTCATGTTCTTGTTTTTTAAGGCTTACTCTGCTTGTTTTCTTAACCTAGGGCAAACAGCTTAGGGGTGGTACTGTCCATAGAAGGTTGTTTTTCCTTATCAATCACTTATCAAAAATATGATAAAGAATGTCTATAGACAATTATGATGAAGACATTTATTCATTTGAGGTTCTTTCAGGCCAGATGACCCTGCATTGTGTCAAGTTGACAAAGACTAACAAAAACAATGCTCAAATTTTCCATGAACTCTTCTAAAAAGTTATTCTTTGTCAATCATATCCATGAACACACACATACAAACACAGAGACACACATAGATAAACAACATGTAATTATATCATATCAGTCTTCCAATTCTCTCACTATTAACTCTGTCATAACCTCCAATATCTTCCTTCCCTGCTCCCATTTCCGTCCTTCCTCCATCTAAACCATCCCACTCCCCAAAGCTCTCCCCACCCCCCCTTTTCCCTTCTCCCCTTCCCTCTACTCCCCATATCCTCTATTTTGCACATAAAAAATTTCACTGAGTTCAATTAGTGTTCCTTGTGTTTTCTATTGATTCTTTTTGGAGACAGTATCTTTCTATGTAGCTTTGGTTGACTTTGCACTTACTATGTAGCTCAAACTGACCTTCAACTTAAAGGAATATTTCTGCTTCAGATTTCTGACAATTAGAGGTTACAGCTATGCAACACAATGAAAACCTTTCAAAATAATTTTATCCAAGGATAGAATCTCTCTGCCCACTACAGTAGCTATAACTAGTCATGATTTGACGACTACAGCGGCTTAGGAAATAAACCCTAAATTTGAAAGAAAATACATGAATTTGACTTTAATTATAAATAAGCTCACTTTGTTAGTAACTATTCTGTGGAGCTCTGTTTACCTCAGAGAAGGAAACAGGGCTATGAAGACTAAGTGTGATACCCCAATGTCATGACTATTTCTATCTCAATTCCCTATAATACCACTAGTGCCACATACACATTTGCTCATTTAGAATTCTGATTTGACTTCACCCCCAAAAATCACATTTTCATGTTTTAAACATGTAGTCTTCTTGTAGGTACATTATATTTTCTTTGGAATTCTGTTTTTCTTGATTTTTGTGCATTCTAATATTGTATATTTTACTTAGAGCTGAATTTTTAGTCAGATAGGCAAAGGATATAACTTTAACTCTGTTAATTAGAACTAATTGAATATCTACTGACCTTCAAATATAAATGTAGCATTTTTGTATATTTGAGACTCAGTTATAAAACCAAGAATATAACAGAATGCAGGGATTACTATTTGCTAAAATTACCCCTGACTGAGAATGAATAGTAATATTAGTACCTTTTGTATCTTATTAAATGATAAGATACTATTGACATTTATATCACACTATTAGTTAACACATTTAGTGAGAATTTTTTATATTGGCCAACTACTGCTGAACATAAAGCCTGAATTTTTTTTTATTTATATAACAAATAGGACACTATATAAATCTGTAGGTAGCATAGGTTCAGGTTCACATTAAACAATGTATTCATTTAAGCTGTTATTGGTATTAGTTATTATTATTTTATTGTTACCATAGTGTTTCTATCACCCTCATCAATTGTGATATCCCACTTAAAATTGTCCATCATCTCCCATCCTAAGGAGGAAGGGTCAACTGGGATTGTTTCCACCTCTGAAAACAAAGAGGATAACTTTGTGAGAAAGCTGCAGTTTTGGAGAAGCCACACACTCCACTCTAAAGCCAAGTGAAATGTGAAGCCATCATGAATTAGTGATAGCTCTTTTACTTCGAATGAGACAATGGAGGCCTAGGAGCCATTTTATGATTGAATTAGAAAAGGTCTTTTGCTCTTAACCGCTGAGCCATCTCTCCAGCCCCTAAAGTCCTGAGTTCAATTCCCAGCAACCACATGGTGGCTCACAACCATCTGTAATGAGGTCTGGTGCCCTCTTCTTGCCTGGAGACATACACACAGACAGAATATTGTATACATAATAAATAAATAAATATTAAAAAAAATAAAAGGTCTTTTGCTCAGGGAATACACAAAATGGGGCAATCATTAGATAGGAACAGAGTACTGACATTGTGTACTATACTGGGCATCATTCAAATACTGCATTAGCATTTAACAACAAATTCTTTATTTAAAAGTATTTTTTCTACTGTTATGTAAATCTGAATAGAACAACATTTTATTTTCATAATACTTAACTATTGATCTCAACACCATAATACTATATATTCTGAAATCTCTTAGTTTGAACATCTTCATAAAATTCTTCCTGGTAATTTTAGTTTTTATGAGTCTCTGTATTTTCTGGGAATATAATACAATAACTAGAAACTAAAAATTTGTCACCCTTTTCTCTTAAAAAAACTAAATATTTTATTTCATAATTAATTTGACTAATAATATTAAAACATCATGAAAAGTCACAGTAAAACCACGTGGTGAAAATAATAGTGAATACATTTCTATGACACCTGCTCTGAGTGGACCCTTCTGAAAGTATATGCTTTTGAAAATACATATTACTATTTTTCTGTTTTCTTAAAATTTTGACAGCAAGTAACAGACAAAGGAAACATATTATTTCATTAAAGATAGCTAATCATAGATTTGTAACCAAATGATACAACATTTCCATAGACTAGGCACATCTTCATGGAGTAGAAGGTTCTTTTATGTCAGGTCTTCAAGACTAACTGTGTTGATACAATAAGACACCTTCTCACAACAAGTACAAAAGTAACATCCCACCCCAGAAAAAAAGACAGTAATATGAATGATAAAGAGAACTGAGGGATAAAAATGACACACAAGAGAATATAGATAGATAGCAGAACAGAAATTAGAAAGATTTTAAAAGGTCTATTTTGGTAAAACTTGAAACATCAAAATTGAGAACAGCTTTCAGAAAATCACAAAGGACAATCAAAAGAATAACAAAATGTAAGAAAAATATGAAAAAAAGAAAGAAGAAAAAGTAAAAGAAAAAAGAGAAAAGTATGGAAGTAATACAATTTTTTAAAAAAAATGTTGAAACCCAACACATGTATACTTAACGTATCTAGAAATGTCTAAATATAAAGGAACGCTTTAACTTTAATATAGAGAAGATTACATATAGCAAAACAAGTATCAAGCAAGAATTATAGTTAAAATATTTCTTTGTGATTCTAAGTTTCATATCTAATTTATCTTTTATCATAACTAAGGAAAATTATAACTATCTGTCTTCAACTCCACCAAAGACACCAGAAGGATATAATTTTACCTAAGTAAACAGGAAGCACAACATAAGCAACCTCCAAAACCCTAGAATTGAGAGAGAGATCTCACTGCCTGGACAGTTATCCATAGTTCTTTAACTTTGGGGCCTCCTTTGTTTGAACCTAGAAGCCCGTATTATCTGACATTCTTTTTCATGAAGCAAGAAATATGAAAGACTGTTTTGCCTTTATTGGAAATTTGTTAGTCACTTCCTTCTGAATCCTGCAGGATGTCTGACAGACTCTTTTATGAAGCATGAACACTGAAGGACTGTATCACCTACTTTTAGCAAGTTCAACAGTCATTTTCTGTGGGTTTTGCCTGTCCAGTTTCTATAGCATACGATCAAGCAGTCCAGACAAGAGCCATTTTTTGCCCAAATGGCTACCCTTGTCACATTGAAAGCAATTTCCATAATGAGTTTTTTTATGCCTATTAACCTCTCTGAAGTAAGTAATTGGTGCGATCAGAAGCAGACATGTCTCACTGTTGAGAAAAGTCTAAGTTCTTAAAATATTTTAAACGACATATTCTAAAGTGTTGAAAATTATCTAACTGAAATATATCTCTGTATATCTAGAAAATCTAACATGACTACAAATTTGACTATAATAAATAACTATCCATTATTCTGTGGTTTTAGATTATACAATTACATTTTTAAATGAGTTGTATAAACATAATATTTTAAATAAGAATACAAATGTAAATATAACAAAATTGTCTTTAAATTTGTATCAATAAACCAAAGTCCTTACCAATGCAAAGTCTTCATTTCTATATCATATCTCCCTTCCATTTTTTAGAAAGAGATCAACTGTGACCATTAACCACTTATAATCAACCCCTTTAAATAAAAACAAACATCTATAAACAATCATTTTGGAAATTTGGGTATAGTTTTGGTTTTATCCAGACTGCACCTACTGTTTGTTAGGCAAAGTATTTTTAAATTTCATGGAGACTTTTCAGATGGCCTTGTTCCATCAAACCACATTAATCTGGAAGGAATTCACAGGTTCCCATATTTTGGTTAAACAAAAGCAGAATCTCTTTCCCAAAGTAATATATCCTTAGACTCAAATTTTAAAAAGAAGACACCTTTAAGTTGTTTTAGCTTAGTAGCCCCCACAATCATATGTCTCTCTGCAGCTGGCTTATTAACAGTCAAAAATTAAAAAAGCACAGTAATATACATAATCCAAACTCTCTGTATATCTTACATCTTTATATAGCTTTGTCAATCTCTTACTTTTTAATTTTTTATTTTATTATCTTTATTCCTCTAATATATGACTGTCTTTATTTTTCTTCTAAGCCCTCTTATAAGCCTGCATAATTTTATCCAACTATGTGATACATTTAAAGGTCTTCTTTATGAATCTGTCTTTACTGTATATTTGTAATGCTTTATGACAAGGAATGCATTTCAAAATGTTAAACAACATGGCTAGGACTGTTGCTGTGGCTTTGCCTATTGACTCTGTCTCATCCAACATGTCAGAGCTATGTTTACCACTGTGCTCACTGCCCCATCTCTCAGGACAGAGTCGGTCTATGTTGCCATTAAGCACCTTGTATCACTCTGTTCACAAACCCCATGCAAGTGCTCTGTAGTGGGACCTCCTGAATGATTCAGAACCATTCATGCTACCAGCACAATGCAGGGTGCTGTATCTTAAAGAAATCACACCTCTGCTTATGGCCAGGAAACAGAGCTTACCTGAAAAAAAAAAAAAAAGCAACTACCAAAAATCTGTGATGGCCTCCTGTTTTGTGGATCTAGAAGCCCCTTTTGAAAGATTCCCTAGGCTTTAGTTGGATATACATTAAGTAATGTTTTTAGCCATTATGCAAATGTAGACTCTACTTTGATTCCTGTTGTCTGGACAGAAATAATCAAACAACCACTATAAATTACATTATAATAAATCACAACACTGTTTGGCCAATAGTTCAGATGTGTTCCTAACTAGCTCTTACTTGCTAATGCTATTCTTAAAATAATTTTTCTCCCTTTTGAAGTTACACTAAATGATTTTTGTGTTTATGTCTACATATTTTCTTTGCACTTTTTCTTGTCTTTTCTTTCTAAAATATGTTTTCTTTCCCTGTTCTATTTTTCTTTTATTGAACATAGATTTTACTCATATAATAAATTTTGATTATCAATTTTTCTCCCCCAGTTTCTCACAGATTGACAAATTAATTTTATGTTGAAAATTTAACAAGGCCAGAACATTGCCAAATTGTTTTGTTGAGGACACAGTTACCCTGATACCCAAATCACACAAGGATTAAACGAGGAAAGCCAATTACCCTCATGAACATTGATGCAAAAATACTCAATAAATTACTAATAAACTATATCTAAAAACACATCAAAACTATCATCCACCATGGTCAAGAAAGCCTCATCCCAGTGACACAGGGATAATTCAATGTATGAAAATCTTTCAATGTAATCCACCATATGAAAAAAAAATGAAAGAAAAACGTGCATGATCATTTCATTTCCTGCTGAAAAAGATATTGAAAAAAAATATCTAACACTGCATCTTGATAAAAGACTCAGAGGCATCAGGGACATAGGGGATATACATAAACACAATAAAATCAATATAGAGCAATAAATAGCCAATACCAATTAAATGGAGAGAAACTCAAAGCAATTGCACTAAAGTCAGGAATATGACAAGGTTGTTTACTCTCTCCATAACTATTCAACATACTACTTGAAGTTCCAGCTAGAGCAATAGGACAACTAAAAGAAATCAAGGAAACACAAATTGGAAGGAAAGAAGTCAAATACAAAGTAGTGATATTTGTATGTGATATGATAGTATACATAAGCACCCAAATATTCTACAGGGGATTAAACTGATAAAGCTGATAAGCACCTTTAGTGAATTTTAACTGGAAAGATTAGCTAAAAACAAATCAATAGTCCTACCATATACAAATGATAAATGGACTTCAAAAGAAATATGTTAAACAGTACCCTTTAATAAAGCCCAAAATAATATAAAATGTCTTGGTATAACTCTAACCAAACAAGTGAAAAATCTGTATGACAAGAACTTCAAATGTTTGGTGAAAGAATTTGGAGAAGATATCAGAAGATGAATTTATCATGCTCACATATTGGTGGGAGTAACAAAAATATTTCCATCTTGCCAAAAGCAATCTTTCCCACAGAAATTCTAATAAACTTTACAGATATTGAAAGCACAATACTCAACTTTATATGGAAAAGCAACAACAGCAAAAACTCAAAATAACAAAAACAATCATATACAAAAAATGAACTTCAGGAAGAAACAACATCTCTGATTTTAAGTTCTACTTCAGAGCTATAGTAGTAAAAATCCATGGTATTTGCATAAAAAGAGACAGGCGGATCAATGAAATTGGATCAAAGGCCCAGATGTAAAGCCACACACTTAAGGACAACTGATTTTCGACAAGGGAGTCAAGGTCTTACAGTAGAAAGAAGTAAACATCAGCATATGTTGTGGGACTACTAGCATTAGGGTTATGGGCTGTCTCTAACTTTTTTTCTATCTTTTGGGACCCTATTGCTTTTACTGGTTCACTTTGCTCAGCCTTAATAACAGAAGAAATGCTTTGTCTTACTCTAACTTGATATGCCATGTTTTGTTGATATTCATGGGAGGCCTGCCCAATTCTGAACAGAAACAGAGGAGGAGATATGGGAGAAAGACTGGGAGGAGAGGAGAGAGGGGAAACTGTGATTAGGATGTAAAATAAATAAATAATTAGAAAAAGAAAAGATAATTAAATAGAATTTATTTATATAATATGTTCTGATTATGTTTCAGCCCATAACTCCTTCCAGATTCTCCCCAACTACTCTTCCATATGACCTTTGTATTTATTCCCCTATTCTGGCACTCTTTATCTGGCCTTTGTAGCTTACTTATTAAAGATTTAACAACTAAAATCCACATCTATGTGGTACTTAACTTATTTGTTTTGTACATCTGAATTATCTCACCCAGGATGATTTTTTCTAGTTCTATCCATTTATCTGTGAATTTCATAACTTAATTTTTTAGCAGCTGGGCAATATTTCTTTGTACAAATAAACCACATTTTTTTTATATATACTTAGTTGTTAGTGGTTATCTAGTCTGATTTCAGCTTCTGAATACTATAAATAGAGCAAGAGTGAACAGGTTTAAGCAAGTGTCTCTGCAATAGAATGAATTATGCTTTGGGTATATAGTCAAGAGTTGTACAGATGGATCTTGAGATAAATATATTGTCCGCTTGCTAAAGGTCCTCCATACCAATTTTCATAGTTGTTGAACAAGTTTGCATTCCTATCTGCATGGATGAAGGTTCCCTGTAGTCCCCAGAGCAACACCAAGATAAGCTGTCCTTTGTTTTTAACGTTCTGGGCCTTTCTTACTGTTTTAAGATGAATTTTTAAAGTAGTTTTGATTTGTACTTTCTGATGGCAAAGATGTTGACCATTTAAATGTTTCTTTGCTACTTGTGTCTTCTTTTTTGAGAGTTCTATGTTAAGTCTGTACTGTATTTTTTAATGGGTTATTTCTCCTGTCATCCAGCTTTCTTAGCTTTCCTCACTCAGGATGTATTTTTTTCTACTTCCATCCATTTGCACGGAAATTTCAAGATGCCATTTTTTTCTACCACTGAGTAGTACTTTAATATGTAAATTTGCTATATTTTTTATCCATTCTTTGGTTGAGGGGTATCTAGGTTGTTTCCAGGTTTTATCTATTACAAATAATGCTGCTTTGAACATAGTTGAACAAATGACCTTGTAGTATGATTGAGGATCTTTTGGGTATATGCCAAAGAGTGGTATTTTTGGGACCTGAGGTAGATTAATTACAAATTTTCTGAGTGAGATAATCCAGACTCAGAAAGATGAACTTAGTATGTATTCACTCATAAGTGGATACTAATTATAAAGCAAAGGATATTGAGCCTATAATTTATGATCCTAGAGAAGCAAAATAACAAGGTGAACCCTAAGAAAACATACATATATCCATCTGGAAAGGGGAAATAGGCAAGATCATCTGACAAAATTGGGAACATGGTAGTAGGGGGAGTAAGGAGGATAGATGGGGAAGACATGGGGAGAAGGGAAAGGTGAAAGAGAACTTGGGGGAATAGGAGAGTTGAGATGGAGGAAGGACAGAGATGAGAACAAGGAAAGAGATATTTTGATTGAGAGGGCCATTATGGGGCTATCAAGAAATCTGATACTGGAGAAATTTTCAGGAATCCACAAGGATGATCCCAGTTAAGACTTTTGAGGAGAGGGTGCCCGAACTGGCCTTGCCCTGTAGTCAGACTGATGATTATCTCAAATATCACCATAAAACCTTCATCCAGCAACAGAGGCCGAGACACTCATTGGAGCACTGGACTGAGCTCCCGAAGCGATGTAGGAGGTCTTTCTGTATTTGTATTGATTTCATTGGTTGAATAAAGAAGCTGCCTTGGCCTTTTCATAGGGCAGAAACTTAGGTAGGTGGGAAAGACAGAACAGAATTCTTGAAGAAAGAAAGCAGGCAGAGAGAGCAGCCATGAAGTCACCAGAGTCAGACATGCTAAATCTTTCTTAGTAAACCATGGCCTTGTGGTGAACACAGATTATTAAAAATGGGTTGAATCAAGATGTGAGAGTTAGCCAATAAGAAGCTAGAGCTAATCCCCAGGCAGCAATTTAATTAATATAGATCTCTATGTGATTATTTCGGGGGTTAAGCTATCCAGGCAGGAACACAGCCCGCTCCTTCTACAACACCAAAGTCCAGCTGAAGAGTGGGAGGAGTAAGAATATGAGCAAAGAGGTCAAGACCACAATAGGTACACCCACTGAAGCAGTTTACCTGAGCTAATGGGAGCTCACCCACTCTAGCTGGCAGGGAAGGAAACAACATAGGTTCAAATTAGTCCCTCTGAATGGGAGTGATGGTTGCATGCCTGGGGCAGACTGCAAGGCCACCGACAGTAGCACCAGGATTTATCCCTACTGCTTGTACTGGCTTTATGATAATCAATTCTCTTTGGATGGATACCTTGCTCAATCTAGAACTTGGACCTTCTCCAAAGCAATGCGTCTTACCCTTTCTGAGGAGAGGATTGGAGGTAGGGTTAGGGGATTAGGTAGAGGGAATGGGAGAAGGGGAGGGAGTGATAACTGGGATTGGTATGTAAAATGAAAAAAGACAGTTTGTTTTCTTTTTTAAAAAATAAAAAATAATAAAATTACTAAAGTAATTTAAAAGAAGAACACTATGTGAAGCTTAAAAAGTCTTCAAACTATAGGTATAAGAAAATTTCATATATTAGTAAGTAAATGTTTTGTTGTGAAAAAAATTACAATTTCACAGCTCTGAACATTTCACTTTACTATAGTAAATAACGTAAAAGAAAAAAAAAGAAAAGAAAGTAAGACTGCATCTTCAACAGCATTTTTTCTTGGCCTATGATGCCAAGGTTTAACTTTTTCACATGACCCTTTCACTCCTGGGTTTTCCTGAAGTTGCACCTTCACCAGTGGTCTCTACAGGATTCACATGCCAAGTCTTAGCATTTCTCCATGACTCCTTCAGTTTTTTTTTTTTTTTTTAATACAATAGAGTCTGGGAGAATCTTAGACATTGTCTCCCAAATCCTTCTTCTATCTCGCTGTCCTGTCTTGGCTCTTCTATGCACCATAGCTTATGTGTACTGACCACAGAGTAAATATTTCCCAGAAGAGTTTGCCGCAATGATGCTGGTCTCTTATATACCACAGCTGATTCTTAAACTCAAGCTGATCAAGGTCAGTTGTCTCAGTAAAGGAAAGACTTTATTTCCACAGAATCTTTTTCTGACATATCATATGAATGACCCTGGTAGATCTCTGTTTACCTACAAAACTTCACAAGTCAGGCCTCCATTAACCTGCTGCAATATGTTGCCCTCCTGGCTTCTATAGTACCTCATTTAGTTTTTAGTATTCAATGTCCTTTCTCTCACAAAGTTCTAAAACCAGTCTTTCTTCTATGTCCTTCCTCTGTGATAACATGGTTGAATCTTTTTCAGCAAAATCACATTCTCTGGTACCACTTTGATAGAACACTGAGAAAAGAAAATGGGAGACCTGGTTTAGTTAATCTATCTCTAATAGATAGTTCCTCTACTGCCAAACTGAAAGAAGAGATAGAGCCAAGAACACAATGTCATCATTTGAAAGCTCACCTATTGACTTTTTGAGTATTAGAAAATTTTGAATCTGTGAAAAAAGTAGAAATACTTTCCTTTATATCCCTGAAACTGACAATTAATTTACTAGAAGATAATAAAAGAGCAAAGACTTCTGAATTTATCAAATTGTTTACACATGTAGATAATACATACCAAAACTACTCGTTATGAGCATGACTTAGTAGCTCCATTCTTGGAATTGAGTCTTTATACCGTGATCATTATGCACTGATTGAATGCCACTACACAATGTCGTTATCTCATAAAGAGTAGTTTGCCCAAAGATTGCTTATCATTTCAAATGTAGAATTATTTATAATGTTTCTTTTTGTGTGAAATACAATAGGGTTTTAAAAGAATTAATATACTTTGAGGAAAGTACACACCCCCAACCTGACATACCCAGGGAAGGAAAATTGGATTTAGTATAAATTTCTTGTCAAAGTACCAAAATCTAAGCATTATTGGACCAACACAATATCCTTTTTCTTCATTTCAGGTATGAGGCTCTAGTTGATCTGTTTAATAGCTTATCCACAAATTAAAATTTTGTGTATGCCGTCAAAACCTTTTCCAGTTTCAGCCTACCATATAATTTCTGATTTAATGTAGGTGAGTTTTGTAAGAAATTTTCTTCCTTCTTTGAAGCTTCTTCCAAAAGATTTTGAAAAACACTTAGCTTTATATATAATAAAGAATGTTGAAAGTAGAGAATAGTGCTCCATACTAGGGAAGAACACACCAACTGGTTATCCAAGGATGGTTATATAAGTGAGGGATTACAATCTTAAAAATAATAGAAATATTAAATATTCAAAAATTTAAGTGTAAAAAAGGGAGGCAAAACAGATGTGACATTTAATGGTTTTGTTTATTCCTACTATAATTTTTTGTTATTTACTCAATAGTTTACACATATTATCTAGAGTTTGAGTCTTTCAGCAAACACTAAACTTCAGAACTGCAAGTCCAAAGATAAACTTATTTGTGCTTATTGGAAGATAATAAAACAGTCTTGGTGTAATTTTAGAACCCTGGGTGTTATAGGAAAGAGGGAAAGTTAACTGTATCCTGGGTACTAAGGTTAGAAGTAGATTAAATATGTCTTCCAATGTCTCATGTGACAGAATACTCCTCTGAGTGGTGCTGTTGGTGTTTCATAAAGAGCAGAGCCCTGTAGAAGTAAATTAGGTAACTGGATAGTCTACCCCCATGAACTGATTAATGCTGACCCCACCAAAAAAAAAATAACTCTCTCAGGAGTTAATTAGCTTCTATGAGACAAAAAGAGCGAACTTATTCTTCCCCAGTCTGGCTTTATCTTATCTCCCACATGATTACTCCCTCTTGCATTCATTTCTCCTAAAACGCCATCTGTCATGTTACAAAATCAGGCAAACCTCGGCGGACTTGAGCAGATGCTGATATTTAATTTTGGACCTCCAAAGCCAGGGACTAAAGAAATCCATTGTATTTTTAAAGAACCAAGTATCAGGTGTTTTGTTATGACATCAGAAAATGGGATAAGAATATGAGATTACCAAGTAAATGAGTAACTTTCAATAACAAATGCAAAAATCATCTCCAAACTGGCCTTAATTACTACCTTAATTAGTTATTAGAATATTCATCAGCATTTCACTGCTGAGGAATCCAGGTCTTTAGTCGTACTTATCTGTACTTTGCATTTTGGGCTATTCACCAATGGTGAGTTTGGAGAACTGTCTGATACATTTCACATTTTTCAAGTATAAAGATTTTTTATTTATTTATTTAGAGTTAAGTGTATGCATTTTGATCATATTCACCACAACTTCTTCCATTAACTCCTCCCACAAGTTTCTCATCTCCCTAGTTTATTAACCTTGTCTCTTCTTTTGTTTAAATTTAATAATCCGCTGACCCCAAACTGTGCTCTCCACAAGAATGTGGGTCATTTCACTGGATCCTAGTTGACTGAACAGCAGTTACATCCTTGCAGAAAACTGAATCTTCCTCTTCCAGAATTCCTAAACTGCCCACAGACTATTGCTAGAATTGGTCCTCCTAAACCCCTTTACAGTCATGCTAGAATGTTGAATGGCTTGCTTTTGTGGAAGTCTTGTGCAGGCAAAGATTGTTGCTGTGAGTTCATGAACTCCACAGTTCTGTCCTATCCTGAAGACATTGTTTTATGTTAGTCACTCCAAACTGTGGACTTACATTCTTTCTGTTTCTCTTCTGTGTTGGCCCATGACCATCAAGCATGGGGTATGATGTATATGTCCCATTTGCACCCATCCATACTTGCTTATTCCTTACATCTTGACTAATTATGATTTCTACATTAATCACAGCTCAGTGCACAAAGAAACATCTTTGATGAGATCCAAAAACTACCTTAAGCATATCTTTCATTCAGATATTCTCTTCCATATGGTCTACTCAATTGAGTGTTTCATTTCCAACATCATTACAGTTTGGGATTTATTCACAAATTCTGTTTCTATTTTATTTCTTGGACTGAATTCCTCATTTAATTAATTTATATGTTTTTCTTCTCTTAGAGTTTATCCATGCATTTTTCTTTTGTTTCAACAGCTTCAAAATCCTTCTTTTGTATTCATTGTCTGGTAGTTATGCCAAGAAATTTTCATTAGGAACATTTAATATATATAGTATTAGAGATTAGCAAAGGAGACATAACTTTGGTTTTTATATTTATATTTTTTCACTGGGACTTGAGCAATTAAAGTTAATTTATTGATTGAGTTTTTCTTTCTTTTATATTCCATTTATTTTTATTTAGTAGTTGTGTTTGTTGAGTTCAGTGTAGGAATGCTCTGTGATAGAGCTGGTGTGTTCTTTTCATTTCTGGGTTGCTCTATGTCACATCTTCTTATGAGGGTCAGATATTGATTTGTCAGCTAATGCCTTCTACCTGGTCTTGCTTCTTTCTCTGAAAGTTGTTGAACTCAACATACTTGTAGTTTTCACCTAATGTCCCCACTTTTGTTCTTCAGCTCTCTCTGGAACTATTGGGATATGTGAAATTTCAGTATTTCCATTGGAACTGGTTAAAGACCATGTTGTTTATAGCAACTGTTCATAATCTACTTCTTTTTATATCTATTTTCCTTTTATTATAACTAAGGAAAGCTATAATGATAACTATGTATCCTTCATCTCCATCAAAGACTCCAGAAGGATGTAATATTACAGAAGTAAAGAGAAAATGTATTGTAAGCAGCTTCAAAAACTCTAGAATTGACAGAGACATCTCACTGCCTTGACTGTTACCCAAAGTTCTAAAAATGAGATAGTCCTTCAGGGTTCCTACTTCATGAAAGAGTCTGCGAGATATTCTGCAAATACAAAAAAAAAGTGACTGAACTGTCTTTGAAATTTCCTGCTTCATAATCTACTTCTAAATGATTTGACTAACTTCCCCTATTTGCTACTTTCTTTGTTCAATAATTTTGGATGAGATTTTCTTTATGTTTGGTTTTACAAAACCATTACTCTTTGTATTTTATTTCCTCCTTAAACATATATTTTATTTTTTCTTGAAAATTTTATTTCTCTTCATCCTTTCTTATTTTCTTTTCTTTATCTGGTTATATTAACAAAACTACAAGCATCACCACCTTAAGATAATTTGCTTGGGTTTCTGGATATGTCTATTTGCTTATAAAACCTAGAAAACAAGAGGAAGAAGAATCACTTTTATTAATAAGAAACTCTGTCATTAATAATTACATTATTATTAAAAAGTGAATTAATTTTAAAGACTGTCAGGGGTCCCTTAACCAAAAAACAACAACAAAAAAAAAACAACAACAACAACAAAAAAACAAGGGACAAAAACCCTTTTATATTCATGATAAATTGAGTTTTTGAATAAAATGTATTATTTAGATTTTATTCATGACACAAGTAATTTTGGTCAGGGCTTTTTCCTTTCTCTTCATAAAATTTAAACAATATTTTCTAAAATGAGTATGGGTTCATCATATAGCTAACCACTTTTTGTCTGGCTTTATTTATTGCTGTAAAATCGAATATGGGTTATATAAGGTATTTTTTTTATTATCTCACATGTTTACTGGAGGCTTTGCCATGGCTTAGATAATGGAGAAAATATTTTTTTTTTCTTTTCAGCTATTAGGAGTTCCCTAACTTTGAGAAAACTTGTAGTTACAAAGAACACATTGATATATCATAAATCATATGAGTTTGCATTATGTTTAATAGCATTTTGCTTGATGCAGAACAATTGTATTTGTAGCTTATGAGGAATGTGACATGGCTAGTAACTTGTCAAAGGAAATGTGTATCAGTCAGAGTGGGCTTATATATGTTGCAACAACAAATGACCCTAAAAATTACAATAGTACAAGTCAACATATTTCTATTTCATTCTCTTTGTGATCACGGTAGTCCTTCATGCTGCCTGAGCAACCATCACCTAAGCATTTCTAGCCAACAAAGGAAAAGATCCAAACAGTGTGCTAAAGTGTCAGTTAAAGACTCTGCCTTGGAAGTGACATTTATTTATTATTCTTGTTGACAATTCATCAGTTCAATGGTGGCAGCAAAAATATTCTTATTACAATTTAAAGTACGTTCTAAATAGTGAAAAAATGAACAAATTTACTGACTAGAAATGATAATTCACAGAAACTAGGTACTCTTCTCTCAGAAGAGGCCCTTTTACCAGTGCATGAAGCAGAAAGGCAAGCAAGGAAACTTAGGAGACAGAGTCTTTTGTGTATAAACAGTACAGAGAACATTTTTAAGTCTGCCAGAGAAGTTATGTAGAGTTCTATTCATAGCTGTAAGTCAAAAAGTCTTGAGATAAAGTACATATCATTCTAGTAAATTATTCAATTCACAGTCTAGAATGCAAAAATGAATCATGGAAGGGGGTTGTCCTGAAGACAAGAATGAATCAAGAGCAGAGCTGAGGTCTAACTCCCTCTGAAGTTTCAACCTTTAAGTCTCCATCAGCTCTAAAAAGGAAACTTTCTTGAAAGACATTTTGAAAGAAATATCACAGATATTTAACTTAAAAAAAACTAGGTTTAAAATATCATGAAATAATATCTGTGATCTCAAAATAGGTTAATATTGGAGAGTCTAAGCTATAATACAATTCTATAATAATTGTTAGTAACAATATGATGTCTTTGGATTGGGGACCCAGTGATGCCAATTAAATAGTGTGTTTATCTAGAACCAATTCTTGTTATTCAGAACTAAGAAATTTCTTGTTTTCTGCTTTTCATAAACCTAAGTAAATAGGTAAAACAGTGGATTGTTTTTGTTGGAGCAAATTCTATGTAATACACAGAGCATAGTGCACTGGTTGAACATATAAGTATANTTCATGCTGCAATAGCTCAAAAATGGTGCCAGGGTGAGCTACCATTAGATCAGTTCCACCGTCTCAGTGGGTGGATGTACCCCTCGCGGTCCTGACTTCCTTGCTCATGTTCTCCCTCCTTCTTCTCCTCATTTGGACCTTGGGAGCTCAGTCCAGTGCTCCAGTGTGGGTCTTTGTCTCTGTCTCCATCTGTCGCCGGATGAAGGTTCTATGGTGATATGCAAGATATTAATCAGTGTGGCTATAGGATAAGGCCAGTTCAGGCACCCTCTCCTCTGGTGCCCACGGAACTAGTTGGGGAAATCCTCTTGGACAAGGCCAGCTGGATTCGAACTGATGGAGCATGTGATCAAACTGGACTCTCTGAACGTGGCGGACAATGAGGGCTGACTGAGAAGCCAAGGATAATGGCACTGAATTTTGATTCTACTGTATTGACTGTCCTTGTGGGAGCCTAGTCTGTTTGGATGCTCACCTTCCTAGACCTGGATGGAGGGGGGAGGACCTTGGACTTCCCACAGGGCAGGAAACCCTGACTGCTCTTAGGACTGGAGAAGGAAGGTAATGGGGAGTGGGGAGAAGTAGAAGGGAAATGGGAGAAGGTGGAAATTTTTAATAAATAAATAAATTTAAAAAACGTGGTGCCAGGTCATACAAGTCAGCCAGAAAATCTAAGACAAAAACAGTTAAATGTACTTTATATATTCCAACATATGAAAAACAGTCACACAACAATATCATAACATGCTGTCGGAAAAACAAATTAGTATACAATGGAAGAAGTGAATATTTTACGGTGATTAAGTAAAAAAAAATCACAATTTCTCTTAAGTTCAATATTTTAATGTATATAGAGTTCTTTTAAACTAAGGACAGTTTCATTGCCTTTTCATTTTTTATTAATTTGTTTATTTTTATTGAAAAAACTTCTGCCTCCTCCCCGCCTCCCATTTCCCTCCCACTCCTCTCCCCCCTCCCCCCACTCCTCTCCCCCTCCCTCTCCAGTCTGAAAAGCAGTCAGGGTTCTCTGTCCTTTGGGAAGTCCAAGGTCCTCCCCCCTCCATCCAGGTCCAGGAATGTGAGTATCCAAAAAGGCTAGGCTTGCCAAGGCCACTTCATGCAGTAGGATCAAAACCCAGTGTTAGTTCCTTGGGCAACTGAGTAGAGGGAACCTGAAATGGCCCTATCCTATAGCTATACTGATGAATATCTTGCATATCACCATAGAACCTTCATCTGGCAATGGATGGAAATAGAGACAGAGACCCACATTGGAGCACCGGACTGAGCTCCCAAGGTCCAAATGAGGAACAGAAGGAGGGAGAACATGAGCAAGGAAGCCAGGACTGCGAGGGGTGCACCCACCCACTGTGACAGTGGGGTTGATCTATTGGGAGCTCACCAAGGCCAGCTGAACTGGGACTGAATAAGCATGGAATAAAACTGGACTCTGTGAACACGGCAGACAATGAGGGCTGATGAGATGCTTTTTCATTTTCATAAGAGTTTTAAGAGATAGATGTCTTCACATTTCCTTTTCAAAACTTATAAGCAGCCAGCACAGATCTGGGGCATCTGCTCAGTGCTTTGAGGCCCACAGATGCTGCTCTGGTTGTTATCACATACATTTTAACTGGCAGCCCTGGCTGACGACCTTTCAAAATTCCCCTGTGTCTCCATTGAGGCAACCACCTATTTTTTTCATAATTTTTCATCACCAGAGGCATGGATTTCTTTCAAAAATAAAAACTAATTATATACTTAATTTGAAATCAGAATATTGCAATGGATAAGGCAAATTATTTGAAGGTTAAATTTTACCTGTTAACTTTTCCAGTTCCCTTTTCAAACTAAATATGAGGACAGGAAATTCAAAAGTACACAACAAGCCACTAAACACTTTCTGACACTTCTTAAAGGGGGATTTAAAGAAGTCTGACTCATTTTGGTTGTTTAGTTTGACCCTGATACAAAATTCTGGTTTGGTGTTGCTGTTCTCTGAGCCAGACTGAAATGCAGCAGTTCTTTTACCATGCTTCAGAATGACAGCATTAATGGTGAGCTTAATGCTGTATTTACCACATTTATTTATTTATTTATTTATTTATTTATTTATTTATTTATTTTTGGTTTTTCGAGACAGGGTTTCTCTGTGGTTTTGGAGCCTGTCCTGGAACTAACTCTTGTAGACCAGACTGGTCTCGAACTCACAGACATCCTCCTGCCTCTGCCTCCCAAGTGCTGGGATTAAAGGCTTGCGCCACCACCGCCCGACTTTAGGAATTCATTTTACAGATAATAATACAGCTGCAAGTAGGGCATTACCCAGTAAATAGGCTTCTTTGACTAGTTCATGGACACAGTTTTTGCTCTGAAATTCTCCCATATTGATTCAAGTCTGACATTTTATTTATTTCTATACAAATCTCTGTCTTCTTTAATAGAGAATAAGAGACTGAGTTCTTACCGTGTGTCAGTTTTCTGTGGTTACCATTATAAGTCACTAATTAGAGATTAATGAGTCTGTTCTCTGAAGGCTCAACAGCTCAGGTGTCTGACTTTGGTCTTCTCTGTTCTTTCTAGGTAAGTTTTTGGCTGATGCCTTTTGATTCCTGCCTCTGAATCTTCGCATATTCCTGGACTTGTGGTATTGGTTCTTTTTTCAAAATATCTGTGGTGAAGTACTTCTATAAAATCACACCCAAGCGTGGCGGTGGTGGCGCACGCCTCTAATCCCAGCACTAGGGAGGCAGAGGCAGGCAGATCTTTGTGAGTTCGAGACCAGCCTGGTCTACAAGAGCTAGTTCCAGGACAGGCTACAAAACCACAAAGAAACCCTGTCTTGAAAAAAAAAAAATCACACCCAATAGTCATTCTCTGCCTATCTTTATGGATTTTATAATCACACAGAGCTATATAATCAATCTGAGATTGACATTTTATTCATCATCTTCATATTAACAACATGAATTTTACTAAATAAACTTAATTTCCATTTGTCATACAAATGTATACATATATATATGTATATATCCTATAATTGTAATCAGAACCATTTTTGTAAGCATATATCCACATTCCACACCTATTTGTTTCGTTTTAATAAAATATATTATATTGGTGATAAAGAGATGGTTCAGCAGTTAAAAATATTGGATGCTGTTGCAAAAGACCAAAATGCAGTTCCCATTACCCACTGAGGGCTAAAAGTCCTTTGTGGCTCCAGTTCCAGTGAATCCAATGCTCTTTTCTGGCCTCTGCAGGATCTATACATATACATGATGCAGAGATATACATGAAAACAAAACACACATATATACAAAATAAAATCTAAGTAAAATGTATCATATTTAAACATTACTTTTAGTCAGGTGGTGCTGGTTCATGCTTTTAATCCCAGCACTCTGGAGGCAGAAGCAGGCATATCTCTGTGAGTTTGAGGACAACATGGCCTACAGAGCAACTTCGAGGACAGGCTGCAAAGCTACACAGAGAAACCCTATCTTGGAAAACGAAACCAACCCAACCACCAAACAAACAAAGAACAATTTACTCCTGAATGTAATAAAACTGATAGACACAGAATAGATGAATATTTATTTTAAAAATATCTTTTTACATATCAACCATAGTTCTCTCTCCCTCCCCTTCTCCTCATCCTCATCCACTCCTCAGAGAGAGTGAAGCCTCCTATGGGGAGTCATCAAAGTCTGTCACATCACTTGATGCAGAACCAAGCCCCTTGCACACTGTTTCTAGGCTGAGCATAGTATATTTCCATAGGGAATGGGATCCAAAGAACCCCGTTCATGCATTAGGAATAAATACTGGTCCCACAAACTGCTCAAGCCACATATTTGTCACCCACATTCAGAGGGCCGAGTAGGGTCCTATGTAGGTTCCCCAGTTATCAGTTTAAAGTCAGTGAGCTCCTATTCACTCAGATCAGCTATTTCTGTGGGTAACCCCATCATGGTCTTGACCCCTTTGCTCATATTATCGCTTCTCCCTCTCTTGATTGGACTCCAGGAATTTGATGCTGTGCTTAGCTGTGGATCTCTGTGTCTGCTTCCATTAGTTACTGGATGAAGGTTCTATGATGACAATTAAGGTAGACATCAATCTGATTACAGGGGAAGGGCAGTTAAGGCACCCTCTCCACTACTGCTTAGATTCCTTTCCTTGGGTCATCCTTGTGGATTGCCCAGAATGTCTCTGATGTCCGGTTTCTGGCTAGCCCCTTAATACATTTCATTTTATTTATTTATTTTTTATTGAAAAGAAAAAAAAAATTCCGCCTCCTCCCAGCCTCCCATTTCCCTCCCCTCCTCCCTCCCTTCTCCCCCTCCCCCCCAATTTTCTCCTCCTCCCTCTCCAGTCCAAAGAGCAGTCACGGTTCCCTGCCCCGTGGAAAGTCCAAGATCCTCCGCCCTCCATCCAGGTCTAGGAAGGTGAGCATCCAAACAGGCTAGGCTCCCACAGAGCCAGTGCATGCAGTAGGATCAAAATCCAGTGCCATTGTCCTTGGCTTCTCATCAGCCCTCATTATCCGCCATGTTCAGAGAGTCTGGTTTTGTCCCATGCTTTTTCAGTCACAGTCCAGCTGAGAAAGGAAGTTAGGACCATGAGGGGCACACCCACCCACTGAGACAGTGGGACTGATCTATTGGCACATTATTTCTTTTTAAACTTCAAAAACAGTAATCAGTATGGGTTGAAAAAACAAAATTCTTCCTTGACACGATCTGGAAGAGATCACAGGACAGAGCATAGTGGATTATGACAAGCACCAGGTACAGAGCAGCCCACAAGCACAGCTGGGCTCTCCCTGTGTTCCAGGCTACGGACTGAGTCCTGCAGCACTCTCTCACACCTGCCCATCATCCTTTGTTGTAATTTTTTTCATTCATTCATGTTCCTCAGAATTGTAATTTAATTTGCTCTTCATCAAATGAAAGACAAACCTGGATTTAGCTTCCTGGGTAAGGTTGCATAGTAACAGATTTCTTGCTTTCTCTGCAAAGTCTAACTCATGAGCCTATGATCTTCACATCTAGACAAGTCCAGGTTCAGCAGGAAATAATTTAGAAAACAGAAGAAGGAGGTGTGCCATGCATTACCTGCTCACCATTTTTTTCCATGAGACTCATTTCCTTCTTTAAGCAAATATCAATGTGTAGAAGCAGACTTTTAGCAGTATTACAATGAAGCCTGACACAAAACGTTTGTCTTTGTGTATCAGATTAGAAAATGCAATTAGTATTTCCCTTGATAATTTTATGGAAATATACAGATGCTTAATATTTGAATATAATTAGATTTCTTTACTTAGCATAAGTTTTGATGTGGATTTCTGAGTAATGCTGTAAATGCTGGCGGTTATGGGGAGGCTGAGAAAGAGATGAAGAGAAAAGAAAACCAGAAGCTCAATCAACATAACACAAAAAGTTTAAAGCATTCACTATATAGCCTTTTGGTGACCCTTCTAGATAGAACAGGGTTCAGGCTGATTTTATACAGTTCCTTTGACAAAAGAAATTTTCATTCTGACATCACCCAGATGAATAAAGAGTTTAATTGTTGAAAAAAAAATATTGTATTGTTTTAAGCTCTTGCAATTTCTCTCTGGAGAAATAGTGTAGTAGATCCTTCTGTTTATGTGTTGCTTTCATTGGTTAATGAATAAAGAAATTGCCTTGGCCTTTTGACAGGGTAGAACTTATTTAGGCAGGAAAAACAGTACTGAATACTGGGAGAAATTAGCATGGAGAGAGAGAGCCACCATGGATCCACCAGAGTCAGACATGCTGAATCTTTCCCAGTAAGCCACTGCCTTGTGGTTATATACAGATTAATAGAAATGGGTTAAATCAATATATAAACGTTAGCCAATAAAAGGCTAGAGCTAATGGGTCAAGCAGTAATTTAATTAATACAGTTTCTGTGTGATTATTTTGGGGCTAAGCAAGCCAGGCAGCCGGGACAAACAAGCAGCCTCTACCCTCCAACAGAGAATTGCTATTTGTCTAGGTCAAGCACAGAAAAATTGTACCCTTTGGGCCCAGGGGTATCATGCAAGATCTTTTACAATATTATATTGGATCATATCCCTATTATTTATTAACATTGTAGAGTAAAATTTTACATTCCAAAAGAAGGATTGGACAGTTGCAACGAACCACAAGGCAACCATGCCTGAAATATCTACTGGTCTGTCCCATTACTGACTCCTTGTCTAGAATACATGTTTTCTTTCTATCAATGTGTTTATGGCCAAAGAACGTTTAATATGGTAAGAAACTCATTACTGCTCAGTTTTCTCAAAGAGTCTTGGTATATGATGATTCCAATTGTCTCCTGTAAATCATAAGCATTTTTTCACTTTCTATGCTTGAAAGAGCATGAATGAGAAACCGACTCTTGTCTGGACTGACAGCTAGGGAGCCTGCAAAGGACCTACCTAGTCCCTCAGCATGTGGGTGATAGCTCTGTAGCTTGGTCTGTTTGTGGAGTCCCTACCAGTGGGATAAGGACCTATTTCTGGTGCATGAGCTGGCTTTTTGGAACTTATTTCCCATGTTCCATGTCTTAATTGTTGGCCTTAACTCTTGGGCAAATAAACACCTATTAAAACACACTTTTTTGACACCTATATCATGTAACGATATTGTTGTGTTTTCTTCTAGCAGTTTCTAGTTCGCAGTTATAACCTGTTCCATCAGAAGATTTTGTACAGGGAT
>NW_026068102.1:3596281-3598931 GCF_014885135.2 Alexandromys fortis
TTTTCTACATGTGGACATTCAGTTTTCCCAGCAAAAAAAAGAATGTGTTTTCTCTAATGTATGTATTTTAGCATCACTATTGAGCATTATATAGTTGTAGTTATGTATACACACTTTTAGGTCCTGGATTTTTTTATTCCATTGGTCAACATGTCTGTTTTTCTGATAGTACTATATTTTTTATTACTATGAATCTGTAATATATCTTAAAGTCTGGAATGATAATATCTCCAGGATTATTCTTCCTGAAAAACATTATTTCCTTTAATGTTTCTATCCCTTTATTGAATTCCATTTTCATTTATTTTTAATATTTTTATTTATTTTTATGTGCATTAGTATTTTGTCTGCATGTATACCAGTCTGAGGTCGCAGGTTTTCTGGAACTGGAGACTACATCTAGTTGTGACCTGCCATGTTGGTGTTGGGAAATGAACTCAGGTCCTCTAGAAGAGCAGCCAGTGTTGCTGAGCCACCTGTATTTCATTTTTAAATCTTGGATTTTCTTGAATACTTTTTAAACTCTTTTTGGGTCTTGCTCTAAAGGCTGGACAATGCTTAAGTGGAATGTCAGGTGTGCACATAAGGCTCTATGAGTGTGTAGATTTTGCATCCTGATCTAAGTCTACAGTTTGTTGATAAATCTCATCGGAAGGATGCATGGAGGGCATAATCAGGTCTACTTAGCATTATTAAAAAGAGATGCTTAGGACCTTGCTGGGTGTAAAGGGTAAGTGTTGTGTTGCAGGGCTTGTAGATAATGGGCAGGCAATGAGAGTCCTAGTATAGTGTAGAAATTGGTGGATGTGCAAACAGTGTTCTGTAGAATAGGAAAGAACTGAATAGGTGATTTGGGCTATATCTAGAAGTTTGAAAAATGTGAACCTATGGAAGAATCAAAAAGACTTATTGGGCTAGACCCTAGGGAAGCATGTAACACTGACTTTTTTTTGTTGTTGTTCTTTTTTTTATTGATTTTTGTTGAGCTTTACATTTTTTCTCTGCTCTCCTCCCTGCCTCTCACCTTCTTTTCAACCCTCTCACAAGGCCCCCATGCTCCAAATTTCCTCAGGAAATCTTGTCTTTTTCTACTACCTGTGTAGATTAGATCTATGTATGTCTCTCTTAGGGTCCTCATTGTTGTCTAGGTTCTCTGGGATCGCGATTTGTGGCCTGGTTTTCTTTATGTTTACAAACCACTTATGAGTGCGTACATGTAATAATTGTCTTTCTGTATCTGGGTTACCTCACTCAAAATGATGTTTTCTAACTCTATCCATTTGCCTGTAAAATTCAAGATGTTGTTATTTTATTCTGCTGTGTAGTACTCGATTGCGTAAATGTACCACAATTTCCTTAACCATTCTTTGGTTGAGGAACATTTAGATTGTTTTCATATTCTGGCTATGACCAAAAATGCTGCTATGAACATAGCTGAGCACATGTCTTTTGGCACAATTGAGCATCCTTTGGATATATACCCAAAAGTGATATTACTGGGTCTTGAGGAAGGTTGCTTCCTAATTTTCTGACATCCAAAAGGGCTGTACCAGCTTGCATTCCCACCAGCAATGCAGGAGAGTTCTCTTTACCCCACAACCTCTCCAGCATAAGTTTTCTTCAGTGTTTTTGATCTTGGCCATTCTTACAGGTGTAAGAAGGAACCTAAGAGTTGTTTTGATTTGCATTTCTCTGACGACTAAGGATGGTGAACACTTCCTTAAGTGTCTTTCAGTCATTTTTAGATTCCTCTGTTGAGACTTCTCTGTTTCGGGCTGTACTGCATTTTTTATTGGATTATTTGTTCTTTGATGACCAGTTTTGTGAGTTCTTTGTATATTTTGGAGATCAGACCTAGTGAAGATCTTTTCCCATTCTATAAGCTGTTGTTTTGTCTTGTTGACTATGTCCTTTGCTTTACAGAAGCTTTTTAGTTTCAGCAGGTCCCATGTTAACACTGACTTCTAAAGAACATTTTAATGGATGGATTATATATCAGATATTATGAATTTAACACAATGAATTTAGATCATCAAGCTGAAAAATAATTCTTGCATTCCTGTTAAACAGTTAGAGTGAAAGACGAAGGCAAAGAAACATGTTCACAAAAGGGATGAATAATTGGATGTACTTTCGTAATGAAATTATTGTTGTTCAAAAGATATATATATATATACATATATAATCTTCTCTCCTACATAAATTTTGAAAATATCATGGTGGGTAGTGTTTCGAGAATCCAACACAGCATCAATAAATACACCTTATATCTGCATATTTGCATAATCGTTCTAGCTTGGATATGTATCTCCTACTCCATTAGATCCACACCTCTATATATTTGGGTATATCAGGCCAACTCAGCTGGTTAGAACCTAGACAAACTCTTCCCTTAATTATCTATATTTACTTTGTTTTCTACCGTCTGAAATGACTGTCCAAATGAATGACTTGTCATTGTCTCATTTTGAGGCTATCATTTCAGGGGAAATTTTCCCAGGATAGCTAAATATATAAACTATATATATATATTTTATTTGTTGAGAATAATAAAAAAGTTTCCGCCTCCTCCCAGCCTCCAATTTCCCTCCCCCTCCCCCCACTCTTCTCCCCCTTTCCCCACTCTTCTCCCCCTCCCCCCACTCCTCTC
>NW_026068102.1:3604772-3631077 GCF_014885135.2 Alexandromys fortis
GGGGGGGAGGGTTGTGGATGCAAGCTGGGTGGGATAGGAAGAGAGAGGAGGTATTGGGCAGAGTAGCCCCTGAGGATGAGCAGGAAGTGTAGGAGGGGTGTCTGAGTTCCCTGACCCGGGCTGATGCCCCGGTCAGAAACTCACTCACCCCAGTGATGTCTCTCCTGGTGCCTGGACCAGATCTCCTTGCTGCTTGTGTGGCTTGTAAACAAAGGACCTACCTAGCTCGCTGCAGGCAGGCTAGTGGGAACAAAGGAGCTACCACCCTCCTGTTTGCCCTGCCGATTCGGATTCGGTTCTAGAGCCCGGACAGGCTGGGCTGGGAGATGTTATGTGGTCAAAGAGAGAAGGGAGTCAGATGAAGCGGGGGAGGGTTGTGGATGCAAGCTGGGTGGGATAGGAAGAGAGAGCGGGTATTGGGCAGAGTAGCCCCTGAGGATGACCGGGAAGTGTAGGAGGGGTGTCTGAGTTCCCTGTCCTGGGCTGGTGCCGCGGTCAGAAACTCACTCACCCCAGTGATGTCTCTCCTGGTGCCTGGACTGGATCTCCTTGCTGCTTGCCGTGGCTTGTAAACAAAGGACCTACCTAGCTTGCTGTAGGCAGGCTAGTGGGAACAACCATAAACTATATTGTTAAAGTCTTTCTTTTCTGATCCTCTTGGAGGAAGTCCAGGAAGAGTGTTGTAGTCAGACCTGGTAGTGATAGATATACTTAGCTACATACTTCTGGGTTTCAGTTGAATGAGAGTCTGAAAATTATTTACTGCTAATGCTTTAACACAGGAGCCAACACTGAGGATCATGCAGAATTTTCTGCCAAAATAAAATAGAAAATTTTTTATACATTTTAATTTATATTTTTTCATTTTAAATATGTGTGTGCTTAGTTATCAATCCTACTTTTTTACTAAAAATGTTTTTTTCTATACTTTATATCCTGATTATGGGTACCCCTCTCAATCTTTAGAATCACAGATTCTATTGAATAATGAACTAGGAAGAAGGATAGATGCTCCTAGAAAGAGGAAATACAATAGATCATTACAGACAGGCAGAAATGTTAGGGATGGGACTGGAGTATAAAGCAGGGAGGGGTGTGAAAATGGGAACAAAGTAGGTAATATGGGAAGAGACCGCTAAAATTAAAGGGCATTTAAGTGGTAACATAAAAAATCTAATACATTACAAGCTTCCTAAAATATGTACATATAGGAAGGTGATGTAAATTGAATTATCAAATGGCAGGGAAGACAGATCCCCAGCTGGACTTCTCTGGTCATCAAAGAAATCTTTTAGTATCAGGAATGGTTTACATCTAATTGAGTTGTTAGTCAAAGGGTTCCCTTGGCAATCTGCAAACCATCCTGGCTATTGCTAAAGCTATAAATATGCAATGTAAAATGAAAAAAAAAAAAAGAAACCTAAACTAACATGAATTTTCTGTTGTTAGGGATATAGATGTTAAGGACAGCATTACCTAAGGCATAAAATGAAACTAGAAACCTGCTCTTAGAAACTGGAGGAATAATTGAACAAAATAATTGTTCAATAGTAACAGGGCTATTTTTACTACAGTTGCATAGATCAGAAAACTGGCGGTTTTGTTGGAAGCATCACCCCAGCTCCTGGCATTCATACACCCAAAGAGCCTAGAAAGTATAATGTTTAGGTTAAGACTTCACCCCATCCCCTGTCACAGCTATACCCAAAGAGTTTGGAATGTTTAGGATAAGGGTTCACCTCAGCCCCTGGCATCCATATATCCAAAAAGTCTGGAATGTTTAGGTGAAATGTTCCATCACAAGCTCTCTCCCCCGAGAGTTGCCGTAGTCCAGACTCCATCCCTGTGAAAGCCTGTCAAATGATGACTCCTCCTCAGAGATGCTCACAACAACTTTCACAGGGTATTTAAACAGCAACCCAGAGGGAAAAAAAAACATATGGTTTTCCAGTCTTTCTTCCCCCCTTTTCTCTGAGGACCTCGAAGTTCTCCCAGGAGTGCTAGTATCCATTAAACCTGGGATTTTTCTAATTCAGTTTGATTTGATCTGATTCCGATTATTCATCAGCTGAGAAGTTTATCAGGCTGCAAAACTTTTCACTGATTTTGATACAGAATTGAGAAATCTTTAAGAAAAGCGACAATCTAATAGCTTTGTTGAGTAAATAAATTGAGAAAGTCATTATTAGGTAAAAGAAATTACCACTTTATAATTTGGGAAATTCTCAGTGTTTCTTGATTGTGAGGAGGCTTTAACAGGATTTATATACTTCTACCTTTTCAGAACTGTCATTGTTCTGTGACCAATATTATGCAAATTTATAGAGGATTAGAATTTTAGGAAGGAGGATCCTGTTGTCCTGAACATGCCAACCCTGTTTGGGTAATAATGAAAGCCTAACATTTTAAGGCTCTAACTTTTGAGATGTTTATGAAGTAGTAGTTTCAAGATACCTTTTGTGGATAGGAAGATTGTCATTTTCTTATAAAATAAAAGTGTTCAATAAGGGTGTATGGTCATGTATGACTGTAATATTTTAATCTAGGTATGTCCTAGATAAATATCTGAAATTTTGATGAATAAAGAACAGAAGAGAACTTTAATCTGTTGTTTTGTTTGCTATCATTTTTGTATTCATTTTTTGATTCTGTCTTTGCTTTTTTTTTAAACTGTAACAGGACCAATTTCTTTTTGTGTGTGTTAAATTTTATAAGAAATTACTTGATCAGATTAACTGATGGAGGAATACTGGAGAAAGTATTTAAACTCTGGTTGCAGCTTGAACAAAAACCTAGCTAACTGCATCTGTCCTCACAATGTATTTTCTTTCCTCTAAAGACGTCTGTTCATCTTTACAATCAAAAGGCTGACTGCTGTTTACTTGCTTCAACCTATAAAAGCATTGCCCAATGATAAGTTGGAAGCCATTTTGAAGAGATAATTGGGTGTGCATACCTTGAGATTAAATAAACATTCCTCATTAAAAGCTGCAGTCCACTGGTGCTTCATGTTGACACATTGTTTCTGAGATCTCAGAAGCCTGAGTACATGTCACGTCCTGTAGTGTCTCACCCCTCTCCAACTATTCACCAGCTTTCTCCCTTTATAATTTTCTCAGTAGAACACAACAGTTTTGCAGAAGGCCTTCTCTAACATACAGTGGTAATAATGCTTTCTATTTTACAATCTCTTAAGGGGTGGGCTGATTTGCATATTCCTTAATACTTAATTGATTGTGTCACCTTCCCAGTGCCTTGAGTTTGCATCCCTTTACTTCTCATGCAGACCTCCAACAGTTACCTCCCACATTTTCTGCTACAGTCCCTCTTATTATTTAAATGACAAACAATTGGACAGATTCTGAATAATGAGAATGAAACTGTTGCAAGGGACATGGCTGTACCTTACAAGACACTTTTAGTGCTCTCTAAATCAGATAGACAAGTAGAGTAATGATCATTTTGTTGTAAAGAGACACAATTAAGAATCACTGCTACAAATGACAGAGAAGTTCATTGAGCAGTAACCTCCTTCTCATGTTCTCTCTCCCCCTTTCTTCTAGAGGAAATCAATCGCAACTTAATTGTAGCATCTCCATTTGCTAGGCTATCATTAATTCTGTGTCAACACATCTATTAAAGATCACACATATTCAGGGTTCATTACTCAAGCATGAAACTCAGCTTTATCCTGAAATGTAAGGTGTCATATCTACTTATAAGTCAGAAAAATAAATATTCTTTATGCTAGAAAGGTCTCTTAGGGGCTCTGTTTATAATTCATCCTAAAATAGGAAGTTTATATCATTTTGGTAGATTACCAAGCATTTGGAAATGTTCAGCATTTCTCAGTTTGGAATGTGCTGAGAAAATATTCAGGGATTTTTTATATCAAGCTGCTTTGTCCCACTCTAGCTTCCAATTCTATACCGCCTCCAAGTGCATTCTGACACATGGGCACTCATCGACATTAGTGGGAAAGTAGGCACTAAGGTCATAAGAGTGGCCTTGCTCCTCACCAGCTGCAGCACTCAGGAGAGTGGCTCCTGTACCCTTGGGCAAGACAGTAGAGCTGGTACTGATGGCACAGGTGTGTTAGAGCTGACCCTGAGAACATGAAAGCAGAACTGGCCCTGCCCCTTGTTTATCACTGCTAGGAGTGATTTAGTCAGAGCAATCCTGAAGACCTCACCCTAAACTAAAACAAAAGTTATTATAAGCTGCATTATGTGTATGTGAGCTAAACTCTTCATGCATCTATCACTGTGTGTGTTAAATGAGGGAAGTGGTAACAAAGCCCACATTTGAGAATCCTTGCAAGAGCTGGAGATAATTACGTGTTAGTAAATACACAAGTCTTTGAAAAGAAGAAATCAAAGCTTACACTTGGCACTGAAGGAATGAAAAGAATGTCTCATAATTTGCAGCTTGTCATTGAGCACTGGAAGTTGTGTGGATGGTGAGAAAATAGATTGTAATTAAACACTATCAGTTTATTTTCTCGAATTTCTTTAGTCTTCCTAGTATGTCAAATACATTATTTCAGGCAGAGTGAGAAAAGAAAGCAAAGGAGAGCAAAGTTGTTAATGCTCCACTTTGAATTTCCAAAGCAAGACTTGGATGCCAAGATGACAACATAGGAAATGGTAATGCTATTAATATAATTTACTTTCATCAGGAACTTAAAAAAAAGGAAAATAGAGGAAGAGATTATTTAGATTCTAAGCATAGGCCTTTATAGAATGCAAGGTGGTTAAGTTAATGCTGTAATAATAGATTGAAAGGGAATGCAAGACTTGGTGTTCTCCCCATTAGACTTGAAAAGAAAATGGTGTCCACATGAATTAAAGTTCAAGTAGATCACTGTTAAGAATACAAGATTACAATATTGGCATACACTTTCAGGTAGTAGGGAGATATAGGTGAATATATAGATATAGATAATAGTCTTTGCTAAACAACAGTTTAATAATCAGTATCTATTGATTTTCCTTTGGGAAGGGGAGATTTAGCCTACTTATCTTAGAAGATTGAGGCAAATACTTCCCTGGTGTAGTGTCTGGATGAGTTGGAAGGCTGCTTTTTGCTGTATGGGTGGCTTTCACATACCCAAAGGCAAACTTTGAGGCATGTTGTAACCATGCATCTTCTTGGAGGAGCTATAGGATGCTTTAGGAGCTGGCATATCTTTGTGTTAGAAGCTCTTTTGTTAAATGCCATACTCTCAGATCTGTAAAGACATTGGAGAATTGGGTACCATTACCTGTTAGTTATGTTAAAACTAGACATATAAGTTAAATTTAGACATGTATGTTACCCAATTAGTTACAGCTTACCAATGGTAAATGTAAGATTAAAAGGAATATTTTAATAGTACATGTGGGTACTCTTGCTCAAGATGGCTTTGAGGTCAAATTGGGGGCTACCCACATGTCTGAATCTTTTTAGAGCTGTTGTAACCTGGAGTTATAAGTTTTACAGATCTTAAAACATGCACACATATACACAGAAATAAGACAAACATACTATGGAAACACACATACAAACATAAAAGTATACTCTGGAAAAAAGCACATATGCACAAAGAGACATAAAAGAAGCATACTGTGGAAACAAATACACATATTCACACAGACATAAAACAAGCATACAGTGGTCACATTACTTTAACAGACAAATAAACAAAACTTTTTTTTTGGAACCTGACTAAATTCTTAAAGGGAACAATGATCTGAATCCTATTATACAGAAGCTGCCAGACAGGTACCAAATCAGGTAGAATATGCTATGCAAAAACAGCAAGTACAGTATATTAATTAGGATCAGCCTTGGCAAGTATGGATCTTAACAACAAAACTCATTTCAACAGCAGTTTTATTTAAGGTGAAACAGTCTACTTTCATAGTTACACCTTCCATTCTACCAAGTAGGGTATTAAACTCTTATTTTAAAGTAGTAATATTATTACCACAGAAAAGCAGTTTGGAATCTAGGACATATTTTATTAGGGAACTTATTATGATCAATATTCCTTACACCAAGCAACTAATTGATTATTTTAAAATAGTGATTGTTGGGCAATTGCATTTGCTCAATTTAAAGTCCAGGTTAATAACATTTTCTCAGCTGGTCATTGTTGTAATTTGCACAACTATATTCCTTCATTTTTCCTAAAGTTGTAGCAAAAAATCCCTTAAAGGATGTCATGCTAAATTTTACAAATTGTTATTCAAATGGAAGAGTTGCATATATTATTGCTAAAAGGTGGAAAGAAAATGTGGAATGTGCCCATAGCTTTTGTAAACAACTTAACAGGATAAAAAACAGGAGAACTAAGAATCACCACATAATGCCTTAAGCCATGCAACTTTTTTAGATGCCCATGAGCAATTTTCTGTGGACAGATTTTGGCATTATATCACCAAGGAAACTTTTGCTAAAGCAAGGTAGAGAGACCCTTGCACTGGAATATGGAAAGGGCCCAATCCTTTATTAATATGGGTTTGAGGGCATGTCTGCGTTTTTTCACAGGATAAAGATCAAGAGAGATGACTTCCAGAACATCTGGTTTGATGCATTCAGCTGAAGGGTATCAGTCCTGATGACAACATAGATGCTGATACCCCCATGGAAAGGGGTACCTTGATCTGTGGGACCTACTGCCACCATTCTGCCCTGTGGGATGCTGGGCTGTATCCATACACTCAGGACACACACCTCTCCTGAGACCCTGTAGCAGCTTATGATTCCTGACTACAACTTGCTGCAGTCTGGATCCTGTTAATCTTGGCACGGGTCTAGAAACAGACTGAACATTTGTTTTATTTTTGAGGACATAGAACTCATTTTGAGATTATGGTATTCAATCTGCTATTGAAATATTGGACCTGAGAACTGAGACCTAAATTTTCCCCTAAGAAGAAGAAGGACTCAATATAAGGAGTGACTGAAGCCCATCTTCAAATGAAAATGGTGGCCTAAGGGTTTTGCTGCTGCTGAGAAACTGGGACAATTATTTAAAAACATCAATGCCATTGAACTCTCACCCATCAGAGAAAGATAACCTTTTTTGTTCTTTGAATAGAATGAATTTAAGAGAATTGTGATATGTCAAATTGTGGGTTTATTGTTAATTTCTATTCTAGAATTATGGTATTGACCCGGTAATGTTTGTAACTGTGTTACTTTACTATAAGATATTAAGAAAAGTTTGACATTTCTTATGAATGCTTGGGTTTAACATATTTGTTAAGAAACTTAGGGTTTGCTATAGTAAAAGAATTGTTCAGAAGCACTCTAGTCCAACTGAAAAAACCATTCCCAACCCTAGTGATCCTCCTTTCCTTTAATTAGGAGATTGTAGACATTAGGACCTTGATTATTCACAAAACATTATCTAATTGCAGATGAACTCTCTTGACAAAAAGCTTGGCTCCAAAACACAGAGGCCAAAGCCATTTTTTTTTCTCTTCTTTTTTTTTTTTTTCACAGAGGTTAGCAATCATTGATGGGTTTGATCCTTCTTTCTCCCAGGTACCTAAGACAGGAACTTGCATAATTAGAATGCTGGCTGGGATGAGGGGTAAGTCTAGGAAAACCAGGAAGTCTCCATCTAAGGCAGACACAATCATCTGTCCAATTGCAGAAACACAGGCTTTATTAAAATTAATAAGAAGGGAAAATTGTGGAGGCCAAGAGATGTAGGCGCATTTTCCACCTTATCTGATGGTCAGAAAGTTTGGGAACTAAGTCTTAATTGCACCTTCATATCTTCTAGCTAAAGAGATGGGTGCTTGGCATCTTTATGAAATTAAGATAGCTTGGTGCCATCCTAACAGGTGGTAAGGATATGCAAATTTACCTCAACTTCTTCCATTGTAATTATGAAGTCACATGGGGAAGGGTTGTTTTCTGCCTATGTGACTCAGTGTAGGTGACTTAGGTCATCTCACTACCTAAGCAAGAGAATGCTAATCATGAAAAGTCTCAGAGTGACTGAGTGACCCTGTGAGTTAACCTTGCTGTATCATGATAATGAAACCTTTTGTTACCTTCTCCCTCAGTATGTAAATAAATGCAGGTACTTTCAGAATCTGGTAATCCCTGAAACTCCCTGTAGATACTGTGATATTGTCTTGTGGTTTCTATCATTAATTCCCACACCCCTACACTGGTAAGAGATGGTTTTGTTGAGTCTGGTCCTCAACAGGTGAGAACTACTTATATCCATGGATATAAGAATTTAGTATGCAATCAGAAATTATACTGACATAGGAAAGCACATTTTCCTCTAGGGTCTACAACATTACCAGCCTGGTTTTCAATAGCAGGAAAGAATTCTTTCCCATTGAGTATGTCTTAAGTTCAATTAGACATTTGTTGGCTTCCCCAGGATGTAAGTGCCACTATTAAACCTTTAGAACTATCTTGTCATGATGGCCATGGTTGTGGTTTGTAGGCTGTATAACTTAGAAGGGTTATTGATTGTTTTTCTTCATTGGATACTGGCATAGTACCTTCAGATACTATGAGAGATAGTCTTCAGGGAGGAAGATTTATTTATTCTTTAATCTGTGGCATCAATGTGTAATATTTGTAGGAAATTAATAGGAAAGCATTTCCTAAATTTAGAAAGAAGGATATCAACACATGTACAAGTAGAATTGAAAGACCAGGATAAAGCCAGACTCCCTAGCAGGAAGAGTAGAGCCAAAAATCTAGGTTAGCCTGTTCAGTGACTTTGTTCCAGGAACTGGATGACCACAAAGTTAGATTATAATCTTGAGAACAATCTTGAGAAATGGGGAGTTACCCCCTTGTGATTATCACTGGTATTTCTGGAATATTCCAATGATACCCTCCCTACCCTATTTGGGTTGTGGTTTCTTCCCTTAAATACCCTTTAGCCTAGCTACTCAGGGTCGAACTCATCTACCTCTGTGTGGGATATGAGTCTCAGCCCCAACACACTGGTTCCTGTCAATAAACCTCATGTGATTATAACAAGGACCATCTCTTGTGAGTTCTTGTGGGGGGAGGGTCGTGTTATACCAAGACTTGAGAGAGAGTCTCCCAACTCTGGTGGTCTTTCAGATACAGAATACAAAATTAAAAATCTCAAAAAGAAAACTGGCAACCCAGACAATCACAACCAGCAAAATTACCTGTTCTAATTAAAGGACAATATATACTAAAGGAATTCATAAATGCATGTCAGCTCTGTAGGGAATAATGGAAATAATATTTCACACTGAATGGAAGTTTATATATAACCAAGAGTCTATAAGGCTTTATGTGTGTGTGTGTGTTAATAAACAATTCCAAGGCAGTTAAGTAATCCAAGAAAAAAGAAAGCATCACAAATCAATAACATTATAGGAGTTAATACATCTTTGAATAATTACTCTAAATATTAACTATGTCAACACAATACATTTATTTGCTACCTTCAAAAAGCACATCTTCAGCTTACATAGAACCTTCACTCCTAGGTACTATCATCTTTGTTACAGAAAGGCATCTGCAAATTATTAAAAGAGAAATGTAAACCAAGCCAGCTATAAAACCCTCATCTATATGTTATGTCAATCATGGACCAAAGGTTGTGGGAGTAACAATCAATAACCAATCTGACTTAAATCCCACTCCACAAAGTAGATTCACACATGATATTGCTTGGGTGGCCAAGAACCTCGGACTATTATAATCCATGAGGCTAGGGAAAAACCAAATAATACTGATCAAAAAAAAGAAAGAAAAAAATAATGTAATAAAATGAGTCCTAATGATGTCCTGCTATGCTCATAGATCAGTGCCTTATTCAATCATCTTCAAAGAAGCTTCTGTCTGCAGCAAATGGATATAAACATAAAAACTTACAACCAGATATTATGCATAGAATGTGAGTTTTTGGAACCCTCAGATCTAAATGGAATATATTCACCAAATCCATTCTCTTATAGCTCAGGGTACTTCACAGAAGAGGAGGCAGAAAGAATGTAAAAGTCAGAGGGATGAAAGACATCAAGGTCCTCTATATTGTTATTTATAAAGCTCATGTGAACTCACAGAGATCAAAAAAAACATTCAAAGGGCCTTCAAGGGTCTGCTCCAGGTACGCTGTGCTAATATTATGGCTTCCACCTTGTTATTTTTATGAAATTCTTGAACATGTCATAGATTGGGTGTCTGATTATTATGTCATTTTTTGAACTCTTTTCTTAGGTTGGTCTATCTTGTCCAACTTTGATGTAGTAATTTTTACATTATCTTGATATGTCATATTTTGTTATATTAAAAAATACGTGAATGTAAACCCAGCTACAACAGAAATGGCTAACAATGGATTTCTCATTTTACTTGCTTAGAGAGGGAAAAAAATCAATTAACCCCAATGGAATTATGCTGGCTATATCAACCACTCCAGGGCAGAGCTCATGTTTAGAAGTATGTGACCAACAAACAATGGACTCTACAGTTGTTGTTTTTTTCTAGATTTTGCATGTGTCAGTTGGCATCAGTTTGGCAGTTTTTGTTTATTTGGTTAGGTTTTTGTTTTGTTTGGGGTAATGTTTTTTTTTTTTTTTTTAGATTTTGGGGCATTTGTCGTTGAATTGGGTTTTTGGTTTGTTTTTTTGGATAAAGAACTTAAAGTTGGGTGGAAAGGGAGGAGGAGATGATCTATAAGGACTTAGGGGAGAATAAAATATGATCAAAATATATTTAAATGTATAACTTATTTTAAATATTAAAAAATAAAAGAAATAAAAAAATAATCTCCAATTACAGAGCTGTAGGGTACTGCCAACATCTGAGTGACACTATTACACCCCTAAGGATATTGTGAATGCTGGTTACTGTTATTTTTCATAGGAATCATAGTAGAGTAAGACTATTGGTTGTTTCTCTCCCTTGGAATCATGAATGGCAGGTTCTGGTACTACAAAAGCCCATCATCTGGGAAGACACTTTCATGTCAGATCCATTACCGATTCTTTGGATCTTCTGTTCAAAATACATGATGTCTTCAGTAATAGGAACTTACCTTGAAACTTTAGGACCACATACACAAAAATAAAAATCAGTTTCAAACAACAGGTAAGAGCAAAGATTCATACATGCAAAGCATGTATAAAGCAGAGGGGAAAATGTTGTTTGCTATTATCAAACAGCAAATTTAACTATGGAATTGTTAGCACTACAGGCTAGCAGTTAGTGCTGAGAGGCAGAAAGTATAAAGCACTTTATATTTATATAATGAATGTGTGCACTTACACATTCAAATTTAATTAAATTAATTCTTTTAAAGTTTGTAGACTTCCAATTAAAAATGAAAGATTAAATTCCCATGAAAGTAGAAAAAACCTAGTGTAATCTCTTATGAACTTTTCCTGAACTGTGACCCTACCACATGGTGCCACATGGTGCCAATTTCAACTTCTCTCCATGAAACTTTCTTACCTGGCATTCACCAGCAGTTGCAACAAAGCTGTGCATTTTCTGATGGCCTCTCTTGGCCTCTCATGAATTCAAGCTTCCACTGCTCCTCATGACGTCTGCCAAACCACAACCCCATGAAGGGAGACTGTTATATATTTCCAAATTTGGCTGCCAACATGAGGTAGAGCCTTGAACCCCCTGTGGATTATAGATTCCATGTGATGATTCTGAAAAAAAAAATCACAATAGATTCTGCCACATTGATGTTGTCTCTTCCTAATCACACATGATTCTGTGGCTATAGCTGACTGACTGCTACCAATTATAACCTTAAATTAGAAATTCCACTTTAATGGTTCTTAATTAAAAATACCAATGGTTCTCATCAAATCTTTACCAGACTTCCCGACTCCAAAAAAATACCTCCTCTCTTAAACTGCACAAGCCCGACGTCCATTGTTTGCACTATTCGCATGCCTGTCTTCCAACCGTCACCAAGCTGTGCCGAGTTCTGAGTATTCAATGTCTTTCTCATCCCCAAATTCAAATCACCACATGCCTCTCAAAAGCACATTGCCAGGTATGTCACAGCAACACCTTACGCCCTGGTACTAATTACTGTCTTAGCTTTCAATTTCTGTAATGTAAGACCATGACCAAAAGCTGCTTGCAGGGAAAGGGTTTTCTTTCCCAATTATTTTACAGTTCTAGGTAATAGTCAGTCACGGAATTCTGTCAGAGCAGGAACTCTAGAGCAGGGCAAAAACCTGGAGATACAAACTGAAACAGATCGTAGAGGAGTGATGCTTACTGGCTTTCTCTTCGTGATCAAGTCAGAATCTCTTCTTTTACCCCCATGATAACACTATAACCAGTGCTGCCTTAAAAAAAAAAAACTGTGCATTTTAAAGGAAGAAAATGAAAATAACAATTTATATGCATCACTCCTATTTTTTCTTCCTCATCTGAGCACATACCTGTATAGTGAAAAATTGAAGCTCTTGGCAGCCCACATTACAGAAAGTATACTTTGCATCTTGGTAGATCTGCTCTGGAAGAAGCCACCCTCACCATTATTTTTTTTTTTAATAGAGACCATAATTTCTCAAAAGTCAGGCATCAGAAGAAGCCTGAGGTGATGTGACTAGGTTTCATTTACTTGGCAAAATGATTGTGCATATATCTCTACCATAACAATAAAGGGAACAAACCTGAGATGCTCATCATTAATACATAAATATTTCAGGTGCTTTTTCTGGCATCTTGCATGTCAGACACCAGAGGAATATAAACATCTAAAACTACCACTATTTTATTTTCAAGCAATCTGTTTTGTTTTTTTCTCCATTGTTGCATCCATAGACAAATGTTGTTTTATAAAGAATATCTCCATTAAATTAGAAATAAAATCAAACTGTCTTCTCTTTAAAAACTAAATATATTTAAATGAAAAGAGTATCAAAATGTATTAATACACATTCATTAAAAATGGAAAAATGACCCTAATATAATAATTTTTATTTATTTAGATCTCAGAAATTAAAAATTAGAAAAAAAACCTGAAAAAACCTACCTCCCAAGGATGTTTTTGTTCAAGGAGTTATGTTTTTGTTTAGAAAAACATATGGTTTTACTATTTCTTTTTGCTACCAACCATAATTAAATGATGAGACTCCACTATAGTACATTTTATGCTGATGTTATACAGCACTCTGACTAAAGCAACATGGGTAGTTAAAAGTTTCTTTCTTCAGTTGCCTTACACTCCCAAATTATAAGACATTATAAAGGTAAATTAGGCACAGAATGAAGGATACGAACCTAGAGGTAGGTATTATGGAAGAGCACTGCTTGCTGGCTTTCTTATGGGCCTGCTCAGGACCCAGGTATGTTGATTGCAATAGGGTGGGCCCTCATGCATTATTCAAAAACATGACTCATGGATCAATCTTATTGATAAAAGTTACTAAGATGATATTTTTTCTTTTTCTATAGGTTATGTGAGGATGTACCAAGTTGATAATTACTCATAACTAGATACTCCATTACATGTCAAGTTTACATAAAGATACATTTCTTAAAGTCATAACCTTTCATTCTTTGTCTTCGAGATCTTATGTTAATGTCAGGTGAAACAGAGTTCAAATTTAAAATCTCAGAGTCTTTTAAATGAAAAAAAAAAAACCTTCAACAATTGAAAGGGCCAAGGTCTGTTTAAAATGTCAAAGTCTCTTAATTGTATGTTTTTATAAAATAAAAATTAAAACAAATAGCTATATTCTTTTTTATTGCAAAAAGAAAAAAGCAGGGCTACTCAAAATACAAAAGTGTGAATTCAGATTCCATTGTTCAATATCCAGCATCTGTGACTTAGTATGACATTCTAGATTTCAAAGGGTTTGCACTGCCCTCCCTCTTTAGATTTTTTATTCACAGCACACACAACTTGTCCACTAGGTTCAGTCCAGCTGAGAGCCATGCTTATCTCTATCTCTGGTGAGCATCTCATGGGTCATAGCTTCTCCAGCATCCTGAGATCTCCACTATCATTGAGACTTCAGCATCTCCAGTTGCCTTTAATGGACATAAGGGCTCTAACTCAGCCATAAGATTCAAGCTTCAGTTCCTATCCATAAACACATGAATTCTGGAGCATTCCTACTTTCAATACTAGTAACATACGGGTGAATTTTTACACCCTGCCAAATTTGGTTGCCAGATTGAGAGGCAGACTTTTCTTCCTCCATCCTCCAAATCACAGCTTCTTGAAGCACAATTAATAAAAATTTAGAGATAGATATCGGGGCTCAATCTGAAGACCAGAAAAGCAAAGCAGCCAGTCAATGGTTTTTACCTCTACGTCAGTCTGAAATGGCGATTCTGCTGCCAGGAATCTGAAGATCCCAAAAGCAAAGTAGCCAGCTACTGGCTCTTACTTCGACCTCAGTCCGAAAATGATGATCTTGCCTCCAGGAATTTCACAATGAGACTGAGAGCTGTTTCCTTCTGTTTTATAATCCTCTTTAGGACTGGGATTAAAGGCATGCACCAACGGGGATTAAAGAAATGCACCAGCTGGTTTATATGGCAACTGATGTGGCTAATGGGATTATAAATGTGTTTTTCCCCTGTCTGGTCTGTAAAACTGACTAGTGGGGCTGTTTTACTTTCTGATGTTTAGGCAAGCTATATTTATTAATACAAATGAAATGCCACTATTGCGTTTGTGTGCTGACCTTGATAAACTACTTCCCACAATGTTTCACCTCATAGTGCTGATCTCTAACCAACGACAGTTAATTTTTCAACCGCAGTTGAACAGAATCCCACTGCCTCAGTGCAGCACAGTTTTTAGCCCAGTCTTGAAGATTTCTTGGAAATTACAAGGAATTTTTTTTTCCTTTAGCATCCTGGATATATATTTTATTTCACCACAAAGAATTGCTCCCAGTATTCATTGTTGAACATAATTTTTTAAGTCTGCTTTTATAGTGAAATGTTTTTATTTCTACATCAATTTTGATAGATTTGCTGGATATAGTAATGTGTGTTGATAGTAGTGGTCTTTCAGGAGATGAAATAAATCAATATATGAGTTTCAACTTTTAAATTTTTTGAGCCGATGAGCTTGATTTTACAAATGATTGGGAGATTATTGAATTCCTCAATATACTTTTATGCTTTGCAAATTTAGTGTTTTAACTATGATGTGGTATTATCTATCTGGTGGTGTTTTATATGTCTATTGAACTTGCATGAATTTCTCTTTCCTTAGATTAAGAAAGTTTCTATTGTGATTGTATTTCAAGTGTGAAATAATGTCAGCATTATTTTTCATTTGATTTCATTTCTCATCATATTTGATTTTAAGCCCCTACAAAGCTTATTGCTTAGTAATACAATTTGAGATCAACAATGGTGATACTTCCAGCAGTTCTTTTTCATTCAGGGTTATTTTAGCTATTCTGAGTGTATATATATATATATATTTCTTTCAAGTTGTGTGAAGAATTGTATTGGAATTTTGATGAGGATAGTCTTGAGTCAGTAATCTGTCTTTGGTAAGATGGACCATATACTTAATTAATCCTTAAGTCATGAGTGTGGAAGAACTTTTCACCTTGTGAATCTTCTGCAGTTTCTTTCTTTAATGTCATAAAGACTTTTACCACACAAGTTTTTCATTTGCTTGGTTATAGTTACCAAAATACACTAGTTTTTAGACTATTGTAAAAGTATTGTTTTCCTTATTTCTTTCTCAGTCCACTTTTCTTTTGTATATAGGAATGGTACTTATTTTTGCATGTTTATTATGTTTATTATTATTTTTCAGAAAGTGTATTTTAGCTGTAGAAGTTCCTAGAGTTATTTGTATATAAAATTATATCATTTGTTAATCATGGAACTTTGACTTCTTTTCTTATTATTATCTCCTTCAATTGTCTTAGTACTCTAGCTAAGACTTATTTATTATATTGAATAAATACGGTGTACAACCTTGTCCTCTTCATTATTTTATTGGAAGTGCTTTCTATTTAATTTTGTTTAGGTGGGTGTTATCTTTTGCTTGCTTTAAATCACCTTTATTATGTTGAAGTATGCCACTTTTTATACATTTTCTCTCTAGGAGTTTTATTATGAAGGGATATTGGATTTTGTCAAATGACTTTCATGAAATGAATACATAATCCCGTGTTTTCTCTTTCAGTTTGATTATGTGGTATATTATATTTATTGATTTACATTTTTTGAACTACCCATATATTTCTGGGATAAAGCTCACTTGATCCTGCTGGATGATATTTTAATGTCTTTTTTTACTTAACTTATAAGTTGTTTTTTTTTTAATTTTGCTTATATGTTCATATGAAAATTTTATTCTTTCTTGTGTTTTTATGTAGTTCAGTTATTGGGGAGCTTTGGCAGCAAAAAATAAATTTGCCTTTTCTTTTCTGTTTTTATTTTGTGGAATAATTTGAGGACTCTTGATGTTAATCTTTCTTGGCAGTCTAGTGGATTTCTTCACCCTCTCCAACTAGGCATGAGCTGATATGTGTGTTTTGAAACACTTTTAACGATTTCTACTGTTTCACTGAGGGTTATGGCTTTGTTTAAGTTGCTATTAGATCTTGATTTAATTTTGGTAGATTTTTTATATATCAAGAAATATCTTGACTTCGTTGAGGTTTTCCAGTAATAGAGATATTTCTAGTAATAGAGATATTTAAAGAATGTTCATATGCTGTCTGTTGTATCAGTCCCATTTCACCTCTAATTTTATTAACTTTTATTTTCTATCCATCTGTCAATTTATATAATTTATCAGTCTGTCTGAATTTTAATAACCAACTCTTTGATTCATTGATTCCTTCTTTTGCTTTTTCTTTTTATTTATTTCACTCAAGTTTGAATATTTCTTGAAATTTACTCCTTTTAGATGTTAGTTCTTTTTATCTACAGATACCAAATGTGCCCTAAGCTTGCTAATATGAGATCACATTGATTTATTTTTGTAATATAGCACTTAGAACTAAGTGCTATACATGTGCACTTTAGAAATGCCTTGTTTGTGTCTCAGAAGTCCAGTGTGTCATATTTTCATTTTCATTCAATTACAAAATTTAATTGCTTATTATTTCCTCTCTTTACCTATTTTTCATTCAGTAGTGAATTGTTCAGTTTCTAGGAGCTTGTATACTTGTTGCTGATTTTCTTGTTGATATCCTACTTAATCCTTGGTGGACAGAAAGGATGCAGGGTGTTATTTCAATTTCTTCATATCTGTTAGGACTTGTTTTGTGTTAAAGAATAAAATCAGTTTGGGAAAATGTTTCATGAGCTTCTGAGATGAAGGCATATTATTTTTATATTTGTTTATTTTGGTTAATACTTTATAAAGATTTACTGGGTCCATTTGACTTATGACTTGTATTAACTCCAGCATTCATCTTTTTGCTGCATGAGTCTTTTAGCTAGAGAAGGTAGTGAAATCATGCAATATCAGTATGTAGGAGTCCATATATGATTTTAACTGTCATGTGATTTTATATTAACTTTGTTGTCATAAATGTCTTTTTGAAATTTGTCTATTAATTTAGCTGCCATAAATGTTCTGTTACATAAGTATTTGGAATTGCAGCATCTTTGTGGTGGGTTATTCCTTTTAGTAGTATGTAGTATTCTTTGTTTTCTCATCTGAGAAGTTTGAGCTTAAAGTTTATTTTTTCAGATATTCAAATAACCACACCTTCTTGTTTCTCGGGTCCATCTGCTTATGATATTTCCATCCATTTAGCCTGATGTTATGTCTATCCTTGTTTGTAGTATGTGTATTTCTTGAATTCATTCAGAACTATAAATCCTGTTTTCTAATCCAATCTTTTAATCTGGAATTTAATTGGGAAACTGACATCATTAATATCGAGGACTATTGATGAATGGTGTTTCTATAGATTTATTTTTATTTGTCAGTATTTTATGGAATGTTCACTCTCCTTTGATTTTCTGGTCTGGGATTATATATTTTTATTTTTCCTCCATATGATAAATTCCTTCAAAATGAATATATAAGTTTTTTCTTATAGTGCCTTCTATATTACTGGATTTTGAGGTATATATTCTTAAATTTAGTTTTACATTGAAAAGTTTTTTTTTTTTCTTCATCTATTTTGATTTAAAGTTTCTCTGCATGTAGTAGTTCTAACTAGAATCTGTGGTTTCTTTTAGGATCTCTGCTGAGAACGTGGCTGTTAACCTAATGTTATTTGATAATTTTCTCTGTCTGCTTTAATATTCTTTCTTTGATTGGTATACTTAATGATTTGATTATTATGTATTGTGGAAAATTTCTTTTTAGTTTAATCTATTTGGTGTTCACTTTTTCTTCTGGCACTTTGGAAGGAACCACCTGTTGAAAATATTTTGTGAGCCACTGAGATAGGTTTCTTCTCCTTATTCCTTTTTTTTTTCATTTTTTAACTTTATTTTATTAATTTTTATTGAGCCCTACTTTTTCTCTGCTCCACTCCCTGCCTCTCCCCTCTCCTTCAGCCCTCCTTCAAGGTCCCCATGCTCCAAATGCACTCAGGAGATCGTGTCTTTTTCTGCTTCCCATGTAGATTATATCTATGTATGTATCTCTTAGTGTCTTCATTGTTGTCTAAATTCTCCAGGATTGTGATTTGTGGGCTGGCTTTCTTTGCTTTATGTTTAAAAACCACTTATGAGTGAGTGCATGTGATACTTGTCTTTGTGTATCTGGGTTACCTCACTCAAAATGATGTTTTCTAGCTCCATCCATTTGTCTGCAAATTTCAAGATGTCACTGTTTTTTTCAGCTGTGTAGTACTCCATTGTGTAATGGTACAGCATTTTTCTTATCCATTCTTTGGACAAGGGGCATTTAGGTTGTTTCCAGTTTTTGGCTATGACAAACAGTCCTGCTTTGAACATAGTTGGGCACATGTCCTTGTAGCATGATTGAGAATTCTATGGATATATACCCAAAAGTGGTATTTCTGGGTCTTGAGGAAGGTTGTTTCCTAATTTCCTGAAAAATTGCCACACTGACATCCAAAGAGATTGTACCAACTTGCATTCCCACCAGCAATGCAAAAGTGTTCCCTTTACCTGACAACCTCTCCAGCATAAGTTGTCATCAGCGTTTTTGATCTTGGCCGTTCTTACAGATATAAGATAGAATCTCAGATTTGTTTTGATTTACATTTCTCTGATGACTAAGGATGTTGAATATTTTCTTAAGTGTCTTTCAACCATTTTAGATTTCCCTGTTGAGAGTTCTGTGTTTAGGTCTATACTCCATTTTTTTATTGGATTATTTGTTCTTTTGATGACCAATTTCATGAGTTCTTTGTATATTTTGGAGATAAGACTTCTGTCTGATGTGGGGTTAGTGAATATCTTTTCCCATTCTGTAGGCTGTCGTTTTATCTTATTGACTGTGTCCTTTGCTTTACAGAAGCTTTTCAGTTTCATGAGGTCCCATTTAATAATTTTTTCTCTCAGTGTCTATGCTGCTGGGGTTATATTTAGGAAGTGGTCTTTGTGCCAATGAGTTCAAGTGTACTTCCCACACTCTCTTCTATAAGGTTCAGTGTGGTTGGCTTTATGTTGAGGTCTTTAATCCATTTGGGCTTGAGTTTTGTGTATGGTTATGGATATGGGTCTATTTTCATTCTTCAACTCTTTTACTATTATTCATCTAGTTGGTCTTTTCAAAATATAGCGAATTTCTGAAATATTTTATGACTAGTTTATTTTTTTAGGTTTAATATTTTCTTTGACTAAGTTATCCATTTATTCTACCTTTCCTAGGGAAGAGAACATGTCCCTGAAAGCATCTGATATTGAGCTGGGGAAGATACCAAGGTAATTTAAGTGACAGATAGGACATAGAATGGAAATTACCTACCTGAATTCAAGTCATATGCGGCCACTGAGGATCCTAGGTAGAAAATATTCATAGTTATAGGCAGCTGACACAAAGGAAAAGGACAGAGATAAGAAAGCTCGGATATTGCGACTTTTAATTTTTCCAAAGAAGTTCTCGGGACCCCATTTACCTCTAAGTACAAATGAAGCAAATAAAAATAATAAATAACATCAGATTTTTAAAATGAGTACCAAAGAATCTAGGTCCCTGAAAGTAAAAATGATAATCTTCGAAGACATTAAATAGCACCTGACTCTATCATTATTATTTTTAGACTTGTAAATGGTACCCTTTGAAGATGTTAGTCAATTTCAAATGGATCAAAGAAAATGGAGTTATTTCTTTGTCAGTCTTCTTTCATGTTTCTTCTGCATTACTGGTTCCCGCTTTATCTTGTTCTCATGATATTTTTTTGCATTGCTCACAGGATCCGTTTTCCTTCTTCTTTCTCTCTTCTGTAGCTCATTCCAAACCCTAAAATTTTCTAAAATCTTTAGTGGTGTTAATCTCTTTAGAAATTACAGCTGCCTTGCTGCAAATCTCCAGCTTTAAAGTGTATCATTCTCTTTTAATTGTCAAGTATAATAGTTTATTTGTCTTAGTATAATAGTTCTGAATTTAGTCTCACCCAAGATTTCAGGCCATCACCAGGATACACAGCAATTCTTGATGGGGAGGTACCAAAATGGCTTCTATGTAAGTTCTATTTGCAGCACTCTAAGATTCTGCAACCACAGCTCCAAATTATTCCTCATTTCTCCTGTGATTTAATTGCCATACCCTAAGAAACACGTGGACAATTTTATTACAGTAATAAAAGCAATCTACTGTTTTCTGTTTTTGTACCATTCTCATCATTGTGAAAAATATAAGAAAAATACAGATATTATATTTTAGAAAATAAACATTTGCAATTGCTCAGTTTAAGGGTATAGGTTATTCAAGCAGGGAAGGCCTGACAGTGAGGATTAGGAAACTTTCTCTTAAAGAAAACACACCAGTACTTGCTTTTAGAAAACAGAGTCCATCTGAAAAAATTATGTTACTAAGAACCTGTGCTTGGCTTCTGTTTCTTGTGGATTTAGAATTGCTCTTTTTTTTTTTTTTTAATCTTGAACATTTTTTAGGTCTGTGTGTATCCATGCCCCAGATGGTGGGAACCAATTTGTTAACATACAAAAGAGTTCCAAAATAGCTCAAAATGGAGTATAACAAAGCTCATCTGGTGATAAGCTCACAGAAAGAGTAGCAATCTTCAGTCCTCTGCATGTGCTGAGAACTGAGACTAAATCCAGCAGGCAGGAGACCTTTACATGCTTTTTGTCTGCATTTATAGTACCTGAGACCATGCCCAAACTGAGCTGGTATCTTAAAGGCTATTGGTTAAATGAGTTCCCACAGCACTAGGAGTTATTTGCATTCTCCCTATTTAAACTACCATTAACACACCATTGTCACAGTGTATATAACATTGCAATCTGAAAAAACAAACAAGAAACTTTAAATTTTAAGTTTTAAGCAATTCTACAGGCTATAATCTCAAGATCAATATTCCCAGCTTCCTTTTCTCTGAAAACCTTTTCCCATGCATATTACCATCATCTTCCTGTATTTGTCACATTTTTAAAACTGTACTCATGTGCTACCTGTCTCCTTAAGATAGATTTCCTATCAGAGATTCACTTTAATGTAATAATCTTTAAAGAAAGTTTGTTTTCGAGTATAGTCTCATTCTGAGGCATTAGGGAGAAGGTATTAGCATATAGATTTTTGCAGGTGATATAATTAACCCAAAACAGAAAGGTCACCATACAATGTCATAGGATAAAGCTGTATTAAACACTAATTACTATATTACATAACTGATGCAAACTGGATCCATGACCATATTATCACTATGGGTTGCTGGTAAAAGGATTTATTCATTATCTTTTACTGGGTGTCACGGTTTGTATGTACATGCACATACATGCTAGAGCTGCACAGGGGTACTCTCATCAGAGTCATTGTCCCACCTGCTAGATTTTCTTTTTTCTTGAAAGTCCTATGGATATGTTTGGGATTTTTCTGATGCAGCCTCTTTGCTGCAGACTCCACAGGTGCTTGTGTTCCAAATGCTGCCAATGTTAGCCCCTCATCACCAGCCAGCTCTGCCTTTAGGTAGATCTCATTCAGAAGGTAATCTAAAATCTTTGTGTCCCCAGGACTGCTATGATTTGGCTAAGTCCACCCTAGGGTATCCCGATTTATTAAATGGATGTCCTTCTTTAAGGAGGCCTGTTGCACCAGGGCAGAGTTTAATAGAGTGGCTGACCCCCTAATTCTCATCACTTATCTAATGCTAACTGCTAAGGGGGAATGCTTTTCCACTGGGGTCTAATAAGCCACAATTACAGCTCTGTATCAGGACCAAGATAGATAAGCAGGCCTGAGGCCTGGGCCATGTCAAAAAAGAGACCCACTGAGTCATCTACAACTGACACGATGCAAAAACCAGTGAAGCTGCTTCTGGACTTAATTGTCTATGTGCAGATCAGTCTTGAGAGGAAATTGCACCCCAGAGGACTTAAAGACCAATTTACTAAGCTGGGAAGGTATGGATACTAGAATGGCTTGTGCTGGCCTTAGGGAAGGGTTGTCCATGAGTCAATGAGTTGTGGCATCACAGATAGTCACATATCAACCAGACTCTTGTGGCTGCCCTTCAGGCTCAAACCCAAACTCTAGGCTCTTCTATTACTCATGCCTTGGTGGCTGGACAGCAAAAGCAAAAACCTGAGAAATGTTTCTTAGGTGGTAAATGGGGCATTTTAAGAAGAATTGCCCAGAAAATGTCGATAAGACCCATGTGCAGAAGGGAACCCCTCTATTTCTCTTCCCTCACTGACAAAAGGGGTATCATTGGGGCTCAGAATGCCACTCCAAATTTGATATAAATAAGAAACCCATCACAAATCAACCTTAAACTAGATGGAGGGGGCACCTTCCAGTCCCCTTAACCAAAGGAATGAAAGATACACCTTCAGTTAACTGGAACATTGCAATGATAGAGGGGTTCTGACCCAATATGACTATGATATTTGGGGACAAAGATTCCAATGCCTTATTGATATGGGAGCTGACAAGATAGTCCTCAGAAAAAGAAGAGGTCCCATCCGGCTGGGATCTCATAACCAAGAACCCTACCACATGGGTTGGGGTAAGCCTACCACAAGAAACAGCCAGTTCTATTGGAGGAGGCTGCTTGTTTGTTTTCGGCCTCTTATTCTTGAAATAATCAAACAGAAACTGTATTAATTAAATCATGCTTGGCTCTTTAGCTTGAGCTTCTTATTGTCTAACTCTTAACATATTAATTTAACCCATTTCTATTAAGCTGTGTATCACGGTGTGGTGTGGCTTATCAGGTAAAATTCCGTTCACTTCAGTGGGGCAACATGGCTTCTCTCTGACTCTGCTTCCTTTCTCCCAGCATTCATCTTAGTTTTCCCTGCCTAGTTCTGTTCCCCTATAGCTCTGCTATAGGCCCAAAGCAGTTCTTTTGCTTATCAATGATAATCACAGCACTCAGAGGGAAATCACACAACACCTCTGCTTTTTTGTTTAAATAAAAATGGAAGGTTTTAAATTTAACATAGTAAAATTACATATTAAAAAGCAGGTATCAAGTAAAAATTACAGTTACAATATTTATATTTACTTTATATTTTATTATAGTTAAAGAAAACTATCCATTCTTCAACTCCCTCAAAGACTCCAGAAAAATATAATATTATCTAAGTAAACAATAAGTTCATTGTAAGAAATTTCCAAAACTCTAGAATTGACAGAGACATATCACTCACTGGACAGTCACCCAAAGTTCTTTCGTATCATTGGGGCATCCATCTTCAGCCTACAGGACCAAAGTATCCAACAGACTTTTCCATGAAGCAGAAAATTTCAAAGACGGATCTAACTTTATTGGTAGTTTGTCAGTCACTTTCTTCTGTGTTCTGCAGAATGTCTAGCAGACTCTTTCTATTCTTTCATGAAGCAGGAATCCTGAAGGATCATCTCACCTTTAGGCAAGTTTAGCAGTCATTTCTCTATGGGTCCTGCATGTTCAGTTTATCAACCAGTTCAGGCAAGAGCAGTTTCTTGCCCAAATGGCTAACCAACTCCGTAAGGAGCCTCTTTGATGCCCATCTTTCTCTGAAGCTTTTGGTGCTATCAGGAGCAGATGTCCCTCATTGTCATGAAAAGTCATGAGGTAACCCTCTGATGTTAAGCTTTACAGATCCAGGGAAGAAAAGGAACCTATTCTGGTTACCAGGGAAGATGTGGGAATTAAGGCTATATCAAAAGGGATATGATCATGGCCTTATACTCATGCTTTGAATAGAGATACTTCATGAGGACCTTCCTCAGATGCTGGGGCCTGCTTCCAAGCTAATGCCCATGAGGTACATGCCTGTATATACTTTTACATTACATACCTCAAACCCCCCATTATCTACCACCAATGTATCCTTCACCACACTGCCTAGAGATGTAGGGGATTAGAAGCCTCACCTTATTTGATGGAGACCATTAAGATGGCTTTTATGGCTTTAAACCTTACCCAACCTGAAACCAATGACTGTTGGCTTTGCTCACAGCCACTACTCCACTTCTTTGAATCCTTGGGAGTAAATGACTCTTATGAAATACTAGATAAACCTGATATTTGAAGATGGAAAAACACCGAGATGGAGGAAATGTTGAGACTGACTATCCTCCTTTGGCAGATTTCAAATGTACCCTCTTTTTAACCTCACCTGTGATGTGCCTAATGGGTATAGCTTCATGAACAGTGTCCAAAGATGATGGGAATTTTGGATATGCCAAGAGACAGGGATTACTCTTTGCCTGTCTGACCCACTGATCATTCAGCACAATGATACTTGCCTGCTTGCATTAGTTTTCCATCAAATGCTTTACCACATGCAAGAAGAATTCCTGGCCCGAAGGCATAAGAGAGAGCCCTTAATGGCCCTGACTGTTACCACATAGATGGGACTAGGAGTGACCATGATTGCCCTGGATACCTCATCCCTGGTGATTTTACAACCAAAAAAATGGGAATAATTCACTCACAATTGACAGCAACCTTAGAAAAGACAGAAATTGCATTATGTTATTTACAGAAGTCTTTGGATTCCTTAGGAAGGGTAACCTTACAAAATGGGAGGGGATTGGTCTTGCTGTTTATGGACCAGAAAGGAATTTGCAGGGCATTTGGGGAAGAATGTTGCTACTATACATACCATTCCAGGATAGTTTCTAGAATTCTAGATGATTTAAGAAAAGATATTGATTAGTTTAAGTCAAGGAGTCACTATGAGACCTGGTTTAATTGGTCCTCATGGGTTACCACACTCATCTCTTCCCTAGTTGGACAGATGGCTATTTGTTTATTGATCTGCCCTTTTGGCCCATGCATTCTCCAAAAGCTGAACCAAGCATTTCAAAAACAGATACAACAGGTACAACTCATGGTCCTTCGAGTATGTTATGATAGGCTTGATACATTTCACCTCACATATTAACTCTCAGTTTGAGGACATTCATGTCGAAACTCCAGATGGGATGGCCCTGAGCCATACCCTCTCCCTGGTGGGCTGTTCTGTCCTAGTGACTGGGGTGGGAGTGGGATATAAAACCAAAAGGGGGATGTGTTTGGCCAAAATTATCTGAAGGTCTCTAACTCAAGGCCTGTAGGAGAGAAAAATGACTGGCTTGAGTTTGAAGGATCCTTTCAAAGCTACTGAGTGGGGATGCGACAGCAAAATCTAAGTAGATGCCCCTCCAGCCAGAAGGGAGGGCTTGACTATCTCTCATTGGCTGGAGGTATCCACTCATCACATCAGTCCCAATGATATCACTTAATCTATATAAACTGATACTCACAGTAATAAACTGAGTTTCTGCTTTGACTTGACTCCCTATTGTGTCTGATTGCCCTTGTTATGGGGCTGCAAAATGGAAACTGAACAGGCAGATGGTGCACTTACCTTTCCTTGGAAAGTGAAGCTAAGGAGGCTTAGCAATTATTATTTTTAATTATTCTACATTGATATTTATATTTGTATACTGATTGAAATTTTAGGTAATTTTTATTAGAGCATATTGGACACACATTTCTTCTCTTGTTCAAAGTATTGTTCATTTAACAATGTAATACAAACTTCTAGTCCTTGAAAGGTATTATTACAAAATATTTAGGATAATAAGAAAATGCAGCTTAGTAGTTAGTCAAGTAATTAAATTTGTCTAACAATCAAAGTTGTCATTTTATTTTGTTTTCAAGGTCAAACAGAGTTGTATTTTAGATAGATAGCTAGTATTCAAATACTTCAGAGATACACAGAATATGGCATTTAAGATGTTTTA
>NW_026068102.1:3635028-3640447 GCF_014885135.2 Alexandromys fortis
GTTTTCTTTCATCTCTACATATGTGGAGTGATTTTTCAACAAGAAGCTATATTATTTATTCAACAAAATAGCTAAATGCTTGCTTAGCAAAGCAATTATTTGAGTTGAGTTGTTCTTCCATAAACATAAGCCAAAGTACAAACTCCTAGTACCTCAGAACATAACCTTATTTAGAAAAAAAACATCATCTTATTCTTCATGGAATTGGTCAAATGTGGACTTTATGGTGAATTTCCATCCAACATGACTGGGTCCTTATGAACATAGAAATTTTAGTACAATGACACATGAAGAGGGAAGATGGTAGGAACATACAAAAGAGATGGCCACATGATTAGGAATCCACTCATAACTTGGATGATGATAATGGCAGTGAACGGTAGATACTAAAGGCAAAACTGGATTCTGTCTTCAGCATCATGAGAACAGCAAGGTTTTCATACATGGGCACCTTTTTAACAGTTTCTAGTATCTAGACACCAGAAATAAGAATCTATGTATTCTGTGGTATCTTTTGTCATTTTTCATGCCTTATTATGGTATTCTTAGAGAGTTACCAAAAGTGCAGTTAATTTGAACTCATTTAAGTTAAAACGAAATTCTTCAAAATAAACCTAAAGCAAAGAATAAAACTAGAAAAGACAAGTACATCCCTTTAAAGAGAAAATTTTTATTCTTTTCTCATACATGTAAAACTATCCTGAAAGCAAGGATTCCTTTAGAAATTAACAAAATGTACTTTATTATTACTTATATTAGTTTTCAACTTGGTTGGAATTACAACTTAGTTTTGGATATTTCTGTTCTTATAAGAGGTGTTATCTGATTTCTCAATGGGTAAAATATGTTTTGCAGTGAGTTTTTTTATTACAATTTCAAAAAAATTTTTTTTTTTCCTGAAACATCGTTGCTGAATAGTCCTAGCTGTCCTGGAACTACTTCTTATAGAGGAGGCTAATCTTGAACAAATTGATTGCAGTACCTTTGCTTTATTTTCCTTGCTTAATAAAATGAAAACAAACACCATTGACTCCTACATGTCTTTGAACTTTTTTACTGTTCTATCTCTTCAATTAAATAATTTTTAGATACTTAAAAAATGCAAGAAATTTTAAAAATATTTTTTTCCATGAAATGGTTATTGTGAAAACTCTGTAGCTTACCCATAACCAAGACTGCCAGGCTGCAGGATTACCACACCCTAGTCAGAATTTCAGCAAGAAATTTTTGCTAAATAGGATTTAATAACTTAGAGTCAAAGATGTTTTCCATATAATTAGATTTCCAACAAACTTCCTCTACTTTTCCTGACAGAAACATTTTCGTTCTGAATTCCCTATCTAGGAAAGAAATAAGCTGTAATTTGATTTATTATTGAAAAGGACAATATGAGTATATTCAGAATGAAACATGTATAGTTCAATTGAATCAGAATCAGATACATTCAACAGGAATATTAATTATGAATCAATTGAAGAAGTGTTGGCAACTATGCTAAGTGGGTATTAATGACATGCACTTTTAATGCTGGGAGAATGTGGACACATTTTTTTTCATAATTTTTTTCCTGTAATTTAGGAAATTCAGTGACAGAGTGTAAAAGACATTGTGGGATGTCATATATGGAGAATTTTTAAATGTCAAATGGAATTCAAATAATTGTTAGTGTTCTGGCTAAGTCAAATTTATTCCAATAATGCAACTTGACCAAAAATATATCATCTCCATTTAACTTTGCAGTTTTGTGATGCAGATCAACAGATATAACCAGCTTCTCTTTGGTCTTTAACTAATTTAAACAAAACAAATAAAACTCATGAAAATAATTTTATTTTGTTAAACATAAAAATAACTCTATGATTCCAGGTTCATAATGTAACTTAGTATAACACAACATAACGAATGAAAAAATAATTGGAAGCCAAGAGGTTTTGATGCTGAACTCTATCTCCAACTTAGACAAAGTCAACATCATTACACTAATATTTAATGCAGAATAGTTAGACTTGAAGGATACAAAAAAAAAAAAAAAAGGAAAGTGTTAGTTAAAAAGAAACAAAAGTTGACCACGATGCCCAGAAGGTTGCAAAAAAGGCTTGGAAAGGCTGAATCAATGCTACACTAGCTCTTTTAAATAAAAAAAAAACAAAACCCAGTTCCAGGACTCATTTACAAAGCTGGTTAGAGAAAGTAAGCTCGAGCTAGAATCGATCTCTCAGTAATAATACTCATAGTAATATATTATTTATTTTACAGCAATCTCTACAGCCATGAGATCTGGAAACTGTAGAATACTAAAGGCCCAGTATCAATGAAGGGTGAAAACATTCCAACAGCAGTTTACAGATGAATACAACCACATTTTCAGAGAAACCTCACTAGGAAAGTAGAATATCCCATAGCTACCTCATTTCCCACTGTTTTTCCTTTAAATCAAATATTTTGTTTCTTCTCTGATAATTCAGTGCAAGCCACTGGGAAAACAGACTCCCAAGTGCAACTCAACTGTAAGTATATTTGGGGAAAAACAATCAGTATCTTTCTAATTCCTAGAGTCAAATATAAATATAAAAACTGAAAGAAATAAATCGGGTAAACAAGTATAATATACTATTGTGGACTGAAGCTTCAAAATGTCTCAAAAAGTAGGAGAGAATAATGCATTCTTTTTTAAAAAATATTTATTTATTTATTTGTTTGTTTATTATACAATATTCTGTCTGTGTGTAAGCCTGCAGGCCAGAAGGGGCACCAGACTCCATTACAGATGGTTGTGAGCCACCATGTGGTTGCTGGGAATTGAACTCAGGACCTTTGGAAGAGCAGGCAATGCTTTTAACCTCTGAGCCATCTCTCCAGCCCAAATAATGCATTCTTAATGTGTAAATACTTCTATGTGGTATAAAATGTGAGGTTGTATGGTGGAGTAATAAAAGGAAGACTTTGGAACCATGGAAGAATTTTAACTAAAATCACAATGCATTGAGTTCCTTTTCACATTGCTACAAATAATGTTTTTATTGACATGTGTTATTTATAAAAAAAAAAAGGACTTTATTGTTACATTTTAACACATGTCCATGTTAGAGTACTCCAAAGGGTACAATAGAATGATTATATATTACCAAGGTGATTCATTATATTGGTTTATATGATATGAGCAGAACAATCTAACAATGCTGTCTGCTTGCCAATCAGAAACTGAAAGCCAGCACCTGTTTGTGCCACAAGGCTGGATGTCCCAGCAGTTTCAATCCACACTGAAGATACAAAGAATTCCACTTCTAGGTAACAAGCAAAAATTGCTATGGCAATTTTTGGAATTTCTTGGACATGCATAACCAACTTTATTTTATTTAACATAGGCAGACTACTATCATTTCAGCATATGATTAATATGAAAAATATTTCCATTGCTAACACAACTTATCTGACACTTCCAGGCAATTGGCAAGGGGTTCTTCTTGGCCTTTCTCCCTACAGTGAAACACTTTTCCTTTATATCCCTAGGAAAATGGTTCAGATTGTCTATTCCTATAATCCTGCAGTTTTTAGCATATATAAATACCTATACAAATAAAGTACCTGACTAAAAGCATTTTCACTAACATGAAAGAAAAATTATTGCAACTTTAAATTTTCTCATGTAGTTTCTCATATTTTATGATAGTAAAATACACAAAGGAGGGACAAGGTTTCATTATAAATTGTAGATCTGGTGTGGAGAGGTGGTTCAATTGTAAAGTTTGACTACCCTTCTTCCAGAAAACTCCAATTTGTTTTTGAACACCTACTTTGTGTAACTCATACATACCTGCAACTCTAACTCCGGGGAGGATCCATGGGATCTGATTGTTCTGGGAATACCTGATCTCACAGTCATATACCCATCCAGGGTACACACATTCAAATATTTTTTAAATAAAAATAAATCATTCTGAAAAGGAAATACTTGATCTGTTTGAAGATTTATAAAATTTATAATTGAAAAAGATATTCATATAGGTTTAAAAATGTTTAGGGGAAGGGAAAAATAAGCACAGTACAGAGATTTGGAGAGCAAATGATAGACTCTTTACAATTGTCAATTATTATCTACTGTGATCTAACTCTGTTACTTGACCTATATGAACTTTCATATATAATTAAACTTACTCTATATAGTTCTGTAAATAATTTAAAAACTAATAAGACCATCAGACAACCATAACAGCTAAATATCTCATTCAGCAGGAACTGAAAACTTGTAAAGAATTACATTTCAGCCACTTGCTTCTATGTACCAGTTACTTTTCTCTAACTCAAAGGAAAAGGCATATGTGGGATACTGCTGGGAGCCACCTTTTTGCGGTGATTTCTGATGTGATCCTTGTGAAGAATTTGTATGACCCAGGGTAGGAGCACAAGGACTTGAAATATTAGATAGGAGCAACAGAGAAACGAAAGAATCACAGAGACATAGGATACTATCAGGAGGGCAACTTAGCAAATATTGAACTCACATTTATTTTCCATACACTTTTATACCCCAATACAAAACAAGGAGAAAGACAAAAGACTGCTTTAACATGATAGGAAGGACAGCTAGAACAGTTATTTGCCCCAATACTTGAGACATCAAGTCAATAATTTTTGAGGAAATAATTTTGTTGTTTAGGTAGTGAACCCACCCGTGACTGAGTATCCTTAAGGCAGCCACTCACTTGGTCAAACCTATTTCAAGAGAAGGAGCAAAAGTATGCTTGAATTTTCTGATATTTGTTAAGGGCAAAGAGTATATACCTCTATGGGCCCATCTTAATGTTCAAAACACCAAGTAACCAAACCCTAGGTCAGGATGTGTAGCCACGATTGTTGTCAATAATTTTGAGCAAGGTAAAATTCTCTCACCTTTAGACAAAATGGAATCGGTTCACATTTTTGAGCCTCCACAGGAGTCATTCACTTTAAATGAGTCATTACACATTTTTTATATTTATTTATGGATTTATTTATCTATTTATTTTGTAGAGCATGGCTCAGAAGAGATTTTAATGAAATATTTCTGTATAAAAACTGATGTTGCGCCTGCCCTGCTGTATGCTAGGACCAGTGCTCAACATCAGTTTTCAGCTCTCACACTGAGGCTACCCGCCCAGAGCGGTGAGCCTCAAGGCCCTCAGTTAAGAGAGCCCTGCACACTCAGCCTGGGCTCCAGGGGCTCCTGTGTTCTCCTGGATCCTGCACTGCCTGCCCCGTTCTTCCTTCTGTCCCTGGATCACTGGGCTACCAAGCGGCCCTGTTTAGGAGCTGAGAAGTTCCATCTGGACAGGTGAGTGTGTGCTATCCAGGGGCAATAGTCCCAGAAGAGAGCACAAACCCCCTTCGCCCAGCTCCTTCTGCAGGGCTGTCTTTCTTATACACGACCCCCCCTCCCCCC
>NW_026068102.1:3646000-3647576 GCF_014885135.2 Alexandromys fortis
ACTGAAATAGTAACTGAGAGAATCAAAACTGCTGAATGTGACTATCGGATTTTGTCTAAAGCTTATGACAGATTGGCAGAAAGATTGTCAATACAAGAAGGCACGGTTTATGCCATAAAAATTATGTCCAAAGATGAGATGTTATCTCTAATGGACAAACTTCATACTTTAGAATCCTCAATGAAGGCTTTGGAACATAATTCTGGACAGGAGATTCAGACATTGCAGAAGGCAATGGTGAATAGAATTGAAAAGATTGAGGAATTTCTAAATTCTGATGAAGAAGAACAAAGGGTAGAACGCAAATTTTAACTACATCTGATGGGTAAATCTCTACGGGACAATTTCCACAAAGCTCTACCTACAGCTCTACATGCCTTTTCAGTAATAACATCAGAGAAGGTAATTGGTTCCAGAAATTCTAGGGTCATCAAGGAAGAAGATACATGGGAGCCTGTCCATATGAATGATCTCAAAGAAATTAAACAGGCTGTCATGACTTTTGGAATGCATGCCTCTTTTGTTAAAGACATGCTAAAATCTTGGGCCAGGACAAGCAGATCTTGGACTGGCTCCAGCTGAGCTCTGCAGTACTTGAGAGTGGACCACAATTGAAATGGAAATGCTTATTCAGGCAAGAGGCTAGACTTTCAGAACAGCAGGAATAAGCAAAGGGAATTGACATTTCCATAGATAAAATTTTAGGTGAAGGGCTCTTTTCTGACCCTCAGGAACAAGCTAATTTGGATGAAAACACATTCTCCATGTGTACTACAGCAGCCTTAAGGACTTGGGAAAGGTTACAAGACCCAGGACAGAGAATGGAATCATTTGTCACAGTTAAACAGGGTCAGAGAGAACCCTTTAGTGACTTTTTACAATGACTAACTGAGGCTGTACAAATAGGGATATCTGACCCAGAAGCAAGAAGTATAATTATTGAGTCTTTGGCTTATGAAAATGCAAATGTGGAATGCAAAAAGATTTTGGGGCCTTTAAGGTTCAGATCAGCACCCTTGGAAGAATGGGTCTTGTATACACTGAATGTTGATACATTTGATTATGGCACTGAAGCATGGGTAGAAGAAGCAATTTCCAATGGTAAAAGGAGACACCAGAATACCAAATGTTTTAATTGTGGCAAAATGTGTTATATGAAAAGGAATTGTAGAAAACAGATTTTCAGAAATATTAATAATGCATCTTCTAGAAATAACAGAAATAGAAGGACCCAGCCTTCAGGTTTATGTAGAAGATGTGGAAAAGTTAGACATTGGATGAATGAATGCAGGTCTACAAGAGATAGACAAGGCAACCTGATACAGACGGGAAACGTGAGAAGGGGGCCTCACAGGCCCCCATGGCAAACATGGTCCAGTCATTTCAAGTTTCTGCAGAGAACGTGCCTCGTCAGGACAATTAGGAAGCCCCATGCCTACTGTTGCAAGCAATAATGATCAGAAAGATGAGTTATGTGTGTTTTGGCAAACTTCTATAAATGATCAAAGACCTAAGCTGAGAGTGTATGTGAATGGCATTTTTATTACGGGCCTGCTGGACACAGGTGCTGATGTAA
>NW_026068102.1:3647674-3649975 GCF_014885135.2 Alexandromys fortis
TGACTACCCTTCTTCCAGAAAACTCCAATTTGTTTTTGAACACCTACTTTGTGTAACTCATACATACCTGCAACTCTAACTCCGGGGAGGATCCATGGGATCTGATTGTTCTGGGAATACCTGATCTCACAGTCATATACCCATCCAGGGTACACACATTCAAATATTTTTTAAATAAAAATAAATCATTCTGAAAAGGAAATACTTGATCTGTTTGAAGATTTATAAAATTTATAATTGAAAAAGATTATTCATATAGGTTTAAAATGTTTAGGGGAAGGGAAAAATAAGCACAGTACAGAGATTTGGAGAGCAAATGATAGACTCTTTACAATTGTCAATTATTATCTACTGTGATCTAACTCTGTTACTTGACCTATATGAACTTTCATATATAATTAAACTTACTCTATATAGTTCTGTAAATAATTTAAAAACTAATAAGACCATCAGACAACCATAACAGCTAAATATCTCATTCAGCAGGAACTGAAAACTTGTAAAGAATTACATTTCAGCCACTTGCTTCTGTGTACCAGTTACTTTTCTCTAACTCAAAGGAAAAGGCATATGTGGGATACTGCTGGGAGCCACCTTTTTGCGGTGATTTCTGATGTGATCCTTGTGATGAATTTGTATGACCCAGGGTAGGAGCACAAGGACTTGAAATATTAGATAGGAGCAACAGAGACACGAAAGAATCACAGAGACATAGGATACTATCAGGAGGGCAACTTAGCAAATATTGAACTCACTCACATTTATTTTCCATACACTTTTATACCCCAATACAAAACAAGGAGAAAGGCAAAAGACTGCTTTAACATGATAGGAAGGGCAGCTAGAACAGTTATTTGCCCCAATACTTGAGACATCAAGTCAATAATTTTTGAGGAAATAATTATGTTGTTTAGGCAATGAACCCACCCGTGACCGAGTATCCTTAAGGCAGCCACTCACTTGGTCAAACCTATTTCAAGAGAAGGAGCAAAAGTATGCTTGAATTTTCTGATATTTGTTAAGGGCAAAGAGTATATACCTCTATGGGCCCATCTTAATGTTCAAAACACCAAGTAACCAAACCCTAGGTCAGGATGTGTAGCCACGATTGTTGTCAATAATTTTGAGCAAGGTAAAATTCTCTCACCTTTAGACAAAATGGAATCGGTTCACATTTTTGAGCCTCCACAGGAGTCATTCACTTTAAATGAGTCATTACACATTTTTTATATTTATTTATGGATTTATTTATCTATTTATTTTGTAGAGCATGGCTCAGAAGAGATTTTAATGAAATATTTCTGTATAAAAACTGATGTTGCGCCTGCCCTGCTGTATGCTAGGACCAGTGCTCAACATCAGTTTTCAGCTCTCACACTGAGGCTACCCGCCCAGAGCGGTGAGCCTCAAGGCCCTCAGTTAAGAGAGCCCTGCACACTCAGCCTGGGCTCCAGGGGCTCCTGTGTTCTCCTGGATCCTGCACTGCCTGCCCCGTTCTTCCTTCTGTCCCTGGATCACTGGGCTACCAAGCGGCCCTGTTTAGGAGCTGAGAAGTTCCATCTGGACAGGTGAGTGTGTGCTATCCAGGGGCAATAGTCCCAGAAGAGAGCACAAACCCCCTTCGCCCAGCTCCTTCTGCAGGGCTGTCTTTCTTATACACGACCCCCCCTCCCCCCTCCTAGCCTGCATTCTCTGCAAGGTCCTTTGCTCAGGAACAGTTTTCTGCTCCTACACTAAGGCTTCCAACCCAGAGCAGTGAGTGCCTGCCTACATGTCAGGCCTCAAGGACCCCTGAAAGGGAGAACGCGCACCTTCAACTTGTGAGGCAGGGTGTCCTGTGTTCTACTCGTCCCTGCCCTGGCCCCCAAGTTCCTCCTTTTTTTCCGCGGGTTATTGGACTACCAGTCCTCCATGTTTGGGTGCTGAGGACTTCCAGCTCGACAGGACGGGCGCTGCTTCTACACTGAAGAGATACACCTAGAGACTCAGTCACAGCAAAGACTGGTCCAAGACACCAGGCCTCCCCTGGCTCCATTTGAAAGAGGAGATGGGAAGGCGCCAATGCAAGACTTCCTCCAACAACATGAAAGGCAACATGACATCACCAGATTCCAGGGATCCCGAAATAAGAAGAATTGTACACCCTACTCCAGAAGAATTAGAAGAAACCGACTCAAAAGTGAATTATTTGAAAATAATAGAAGACCTTAAGCAGGAGGTGAAAAACTGCCATAAACAATTAGAGATTACAAACAAAAAGGTAGAGGAAATGAATAAATCGCTTAAAGATACCCAAGAAAA
>NW_026068102.1:3651134-3659224 GCF_014885135.2 Alexandromys fortis
TTTTTTTTTTTTTTTTTTTTTTTTTTGCTGCTTACAAGAAACCATCTCAACTTTAAAAAAAGATACTATGTCAGAATAAAGGGTTGGGAAAAGATTTTCTGATCAAATGGACCTGAAAACAAGCTGGTGTAGCTATCCAAACAGCTAACAAGATAGATTTCAAACTAAGATTAATCAAAAGATATTAAGAAGGATATTTCATATTCATCATAGGAAAAATACATCAACATGAAGTTTTAATTCTCAATTAATGCCTCAAATACAAGAGTATCCCCATTTTTGAAAGAAACTTTACTAAAACCTAAATCGCACATCAAACCCCACACACAATAGTAGAAGACTTTATCACCCCACTCTCACCAATGGACAGGACCCTCTAACATATGAATGGCTTACTTAGGGTTACTATTTCAGGTCATGAAAGAAGAGGTCTAGAGTAACTGGGGAACAAAGGTTTTATTTCATTTACTTATTCACATAACAGTTTATCATCAAAATCAGGGAGCACAGGAACTCAAGAAGTGCAGGAACCTTCAGACAGGAGCTGATGTAGAGGCTGTAGACAGATGCTGTATACAGGCTTGTTTACCTTTGCTCTGTTTGTTTCCTTCTAGACCTCAGGACCTCCAGCCTAGAGATGGCACCACCTATAATGGGCAGGGCCCTCTTCTATTGGTCACTACTTAAAATGTACTATGGGATCACCTGCACCTGAATATAATGGAGGCATTTTCTGAATTGAGGCTCCCATTTTATATAACTCTAGCTTCCATCAAGCTGGCATAAACTACTCCACATAATAACTATTATCCTATGGACACCATAGAGTAGAATACAGAATTTTGGATAAGTTGCCCCAAAAGGGCTCATAAATTTGGTCCCAATTTGTGGCTATTTGTGGAGGTGATTGAATTATTAGAATATAAATCTTTGCTGGAGGAAATATGTCACTATGCAATGGTTTGAGAGTGTTTCTGCCTTATTGTCAATGTGAGAAAGCAAAGTCTGAAATGCATGCTCCTATGGAAAGCTATGAATTAATCATCACCCTGCTTTTGGCAGGTGATGATATCTTTTTCAGATATGTCCCTGTCAGAAGGCATTTATTAATCTGCTAAACCAGTCACCCTGCTTTGTTTGTGAGACCCAAAGAACTATACCTACATGCTTGTCTGAAATATATCAGCACTTATAGCATTCAAAAGACTCCTTTTGTCTGGAAGGTCATCTGAAGGTTATTAGAAAAAATTATGTCTTCTTTTCTGCTGACTGAGTAGATAGCCTTAATAATTTGTCACCTAGCAATAGTCTACCTGATCAGACATAAATAATGGTAGGCTAATGTACTTATACCGAGAATTGATTCATTTTATCTATTATATTGTCAAGCAAATTTCCCAGACACTTAGAGTTTTTGCATATCCATGAGCTTTGATCTACAATGACACCATAAAAAGACCTGTCTGATAATGTGATACAAGTTGGTATTGTGCCCTCAGGCACATAAAGATTCCTAACAGAATTAATTCAATACAGAGTCTCTCCTTTGAAAGTTTATTTAAACTCAAGAGTATTGTATACCAATAGCAATCACTTAACACTTGTTCCTTTACCCCTTATCCCACAATACCCAATAAAACCCTCTTACCCTATTCTTATAAAAAGGAGACTCATATTTAAAGAATAATCAGAGCCCAGGGTAGGTTTTCGACCTTTGATCAAAATATAATTACTCAATGTTAGAAGAAGCTGCTTGTTGGTCCCGGGCTGTTCAGCCCCAAAACAATCACATAGAAACTATATTGTTTAAATCACTGCTTGGCCCATTAGCTCTAGCTTCTTATTGGCTAACTCTTATATCTTAATTTAAGCCATCTCCATTAATCTGTGCATCATCATGAGGTCGTTGCCTACCAGCAAAGTTTCAGTATATCTGTCTCCTGTGGCGGCTCTATGGCTTCTTGATGATTCTATCTCCTTTCTTCTAGCATTCCATCTAGTTTTTCCCCACCTAGCTCTGTTCCTGTATAGCTCTGCTATAGATCAAAGCAGTGCCTTTATTAACCAATGATATTCACAGCATACAGGTGGGAATTCCCATATCACCTCTCCTTTTATGTTTAAATGAAAAGGAATGTTTTAAATTTAACATAGAAAAATTACATATAACCAAACAGGTATCAGGCAGTAATTACAGTTACAATATTTATATCTACTTTACCTTTTATAATAACTAAGGAAAACTACAACTATTAATTCTTCAACGCCATCAAAGACTCCAGAAGGATATAATATTACCTAGCTAAGCAGGAAGTACATTGTAAGCAACTTCCAAAATTCTAAAATTGACAGAGACTTCTTGCTGCCTGGACAGGCACCCAAAATTCTTCAGTATCACTAGGACATCCATCTTCAGCATACAGGCCCATAGTATCCATCATAATTTTCCATAAAGCAGGAAATTTCAAAGACAGATTCACCTATATTAGCAGTTTGTCAGTCACTTTCTTCTGTGTCCTGAAGAATGTCTTTTATGAAGCAGGAACCCCAAGGGATTGTCTCACCTTAAGGCAAGTTCATCAAGAATTTCTATGTGGCATGTCCAGTTCATCAAGCAGTTCAGTCAAGAGCAGTTTCTAACCTGAATGGTTAACCAACTCCATAAGGAGCTTCTTCATTGCCAGTCATCCTATTGAAGAAGATTGGTGTTTTCAGTAGCAGATGTGTCTCATTGTCATGAGAAGTACTAAGTTATTAAAGCTTTTAAAATGCCATATTCTGCAGTCTTGGAAAGGTCTGAAGCATACCTTTCTAGCTAAAATATATCTTTATATATCTAGAAAACCTAACATGACTACAAGATCTACTATTATAGATGACTCTCTATTAACCTATATTTCTTAACTATACATTTCATTTCTAAATAAGCTACAAAATATAATACGTTAATAAAGAGCAGATATATACAGTATAACAAAATTGACCTTAAATTTGTATCAATAAAGCAAAATCCATATCAATGCAAAGCATCCATCTCTATAACATATCCCCTTTAAGGGTAAAGAAACATTTTAAAACAATATTTGGGAATTTGTGCATAGTTTTCTCTTTCCAAACTGCTTCTTGCTGTGTATCTGGCAAAATAATTTTTTGAGGGGTGTTCAAGGCAACTTTTTAGGGAGTCTTAGTGCATTAAACCACATTAGTTTGATGTTAATCCACAGGTTTTCAACTTCTGTGTAAACAAAAGAATAACCTCTTTTCCAAAACAACATATTCTTAGACTAAAATTTTGAAGTCAAGACAACTTTAAAACATATATGTTGGTTTAGCTTATCAGGCCATACAATGAAATGTCTTTTTGTACTTAGCTCCTTCATAGTCAAAGAAAACACAATAATATTCATTATCCAGATCTCTGTGTTTATTCCATTTTTACATGGCTTTTCATACTCTATTAATTTTTAATATTTATTTTATTATCTTTACTCCTTTAATCTATGACTGCTTACTCTGTCTCTTTAAAGATATTGTTTTATTACATCTAAACCACTTACTTCTTTTTATGACTCTCTATACTCTTTCTTCTCTGTCCTAAGCCTACATACTTTTTTTAAAACATATTGTGTCTCATTTAGAAGTCTTTTATGTCTGATCTGTCCTATATATTTTCTTATCTCACAGAGAAGCTTCAAGGATGCCCCAGAACTGGCATGGCATGATGATGGCTGATGCCATAGTCTAAAACCGAATGTCCAAAGCAACAGAGAAGTTGATGTTCTAGTTGAAGAGTGGGGGGTCTTTGTGCCCAACACACTGGGTCTTTCTCTTTAATATAATTAAACTAAACTAGTTTCAGTAAGAGATTTGACTATTCAAGCTTTCTCTATCTGTTGTGGTCTGTAGTCACCAGTGCCAACTAGCACTTTAAAGAAAATCTTACAATGAAGGCAATTCTGGGCTCATCTAAATATCTTCAAGGTTTCCCAAATTTATGGTTTCCTAAATTTATGACTACTTCTATGTGAGACAGTACAGATACAGAATAAGCTTAATCAAGAAAAGTGCAATTGGACAATTATACGTCAGATCTTTTTCAAACTTAGAAAGATAACTCTAAAGTTTCTTAAAATATACAGTTCTGAGAGTCTCATTCAAAAAAGTGTGATTTCAGCACTTCTCAGAGGAGTTATAGAATCTGAAGATTTCAATATTTCACATGATTTCTTCTGGGATTTTCAGTATGTCAATTAATTAATCCTACAAAAGTATATATTCACAGTACAGCACTATTATAAATACCTGGGAAGATCCTTGAAATGCAAATTTAAGAATTTGGCATGTATTTTAGGTAGATAAATAATAGAATAATACTTTCTCTTTTTTTTCATATATTTGTACTGTTAAAATGACCTCCTTCCATTTCCTTCAATTGTTGACTGGGTTTCTGTCCTGCCTGGTTCCCACTGTTATTAAGTCTCAAAGTAATCACACAGATGTCTACATTAGTTAAAAACTGATTGGCCCATTAGCTCAGGCTTCTTATTAACTCTTATAACATATATTACCCCGTTATTCTTGACTATGTTAGCCATGTTGTTCTGTACGTTATTTGGTGGGGCTGTCAAACCTTGCTTCTTCTGTGGTTGTGTCATGACTGCTAACTAGGACTTCCTTTTTCCCAGAATTCTCCTGTTCTCATTGACCTACTTCTACTTCCTGTCTTGTTATCCCACAGACAAATAGCATTCCATAGTATAAGTGTACTATGTTTTTTTGTTTGTTTGTCAATCAAAGGGAATTTGAATTGTTTACATTTGATATTGAATGTGACTATCAGAGACTGGTGTATTTCTGAGTTAAATATTAACCTGGTAGACAGAGCAAGTTCCAGGAAAGCTAGGGCTGCACAGAGAAAATCTGCTCAAAAACAAACAAACAAAAAAACCAAAAAAGAAGCACCTTCAAAAATTAAACCAAAATCAAAACAAACAAACAAACTGTAGACACCAAGGAAAATACTAACAGATAATGAACCCTGTGAAACACCTAGATGACTGTAAAATGGAAATGAAAAACACTCTATCAACAGTAAATATCAAGGTGAAATGAAAGTTTAGAGAAGGGAGATGGAAGTTTTGAAAAGTTCAAATTACAGTGTGATTTCTTTTCAGCATCAAGATAAAAGTGCAAAGGAGGAAAGTACAAGGCCAAATACCACAAAAAGCTTGAAGGCTGGTGTTTATAATACAACCATCAGTTGCAAATGAATAAACAGGGCAAGTGGGTTCATTGAGAGTAGATTTGGAAAAGGCTTGAATTTCAGGTATTGAAATACACTACTAAGAATTTGGAAACCGTTTAGGATCTACAAAGTTGGTTCTGTGTTTAGTATGAATGAAGCAGAGTTCTATGACTGTAGTTAGTATTCAATCTCAAGATTAACTTTGTGATTAAAGAGAAAGAAAAGCAGGTAATAGTACTTCTCCACCTCAGTTCAGTTCTAGTTTATAGCACTCATGTAACAGACAGATAAATACCTAGTCATCATACATAGACATAAAAATTTGCCTTTTTTGTGTCTACCACCAAGTAAACATTCTTTTTTGATTATGAGAAAGATCATTTAACATTTCTTTAAGGAAAAGTGATAGTGTAGTAACAGACCTGATGTGTATTAGTATCAATTTTAAAAACAAAATAAAAAATTTAAAACAAAATAGATATGTTTGCTTTTAGTCTTTAGTTCTACTTAGAGTAGAATATTACCTTTGAAATCAAAATAGAGATAGAAAGAAAATATCATGTTTCAATAAATACCTATAGTAGTACATACAACAAAGGAAGGTACTGAATGAGATACAAGGTCTTAGGGAAATCAGACTTATCAAAAAGCTAGGTGGGGCACAATATCACCAATGCAAGAGGAATTCACTGAAAAATAATTACTATAAGTTAAGCTTTCATTAAAGTTTGGTGTTTCTGTTTCATGGGGCATGAGACAGATGTTGAGAAAAATGTGGATTAAACAGAAAGTAGATTGAACTTTCTGCAACCACATTAAATTCTTTTCTCAAAGCCTGAAATAAAGTTACAGCTTTGGCACTGTAATGCCAAATTACATATTACTCTATTGTTTTTTGTTTGTTTGATTAGTTGGTTTGACTTAGTTTGGTTTTTTGGTTATTTGTTTTGTTTTGTTTTTGAGACAGAGTTTCTCTGTTCGGCCCTGGTTCTCCTGGAACTTGCTCTGTCTACCAGGTTAATCTTTAACTCAGAAATACACCAGTCTCCGCCTCCTGGGTGCTGAGATCAAAGGTGTATCACCACCAACTGGGAAAAAAAAATATACCTTTTATTACCTTGTGAACTTGGATTTGTTCTTTCTCTTACTCCTCTTCCTCTTCTTCTTGTTATTATTATTATATCCATATTATTATCATTATTATTATTCATTCTTTTTCTTTTTCCTCTTCTCTACATCCTCCTCATTCTCCTCCTTCACACCCCCATTACTCTTTCATCCCACTCTCTTTCATCTCACCCTGCTCCAGAAACTGCTCTTCCTTCTATTGTTATTCCCCCTTCTGCTCCTCCTTTTTTTTTACTCCTCCTCACCATTCACCAATTTAGCAGGAAGTAAGGGTAGAATTTCATCACATGTGCAATATCAAGCTTGAGCTTAAGATACCATAGCTTCAGATATTTAGAATCCTTTCTTGTTTGAAAAGTATTAGATACATCTCATGATTGAAGATGCTGTTTATTAAGGTTACACTATCCATCAATATGCCTGTGTTATGATGTTTACAACTGCTGTTAGCATGCTAAATGCAATATTGAAAGGTTAACAAAGTAACAACAAAGAATTTAGCAACTGCCCATGCCTCCTGGACATCCCCAGGAGAGGTTGTTTTCAAAGCTATTTAAAATAGAAATGGATTCAAGTGGATCTTCTGTTCACAGCCTGGTCTTTGCTGCATAATACTGCTTTCACCAATATAAGATGTATAAAAGCCTTTTCATCACAGGAGGAAAGCTTGCCCACTGGAAATGAATCATATTATAAAAATTGATTGTATCCCAAAAGGGGAAATATTATTGAAGAGCCAGTGGCCTGGGATGATACACCATTGATCACTGTAAAAAATACTTCCAGAAACTCTTTTTAATCTTCCTGCCAAAGCATTTGCAATTATTCTTTAGCTACTGGTGAGTAATGACTTGAGTTTCCCAGCTTGCCAATCGATAAAGCATTTACCCTACCACGACAAATGTGCTCTTCGCTTAGACAAGAAGATTTTTTTCTTTCAATTTGCTTTTTTTAATGTGACATCATAAAATCATTTTAAATATATTTCAAAGCTTTTCTTTTTTAAAGAAAGGGCGATGGTCTTCCTCCATATGTTCTTTTTCCTTCTTTCTTTTGTACAATATGTCCCAAGGGATTCAAAGTGATGTGATAACTAACTGCTTCTCATCATCAGTTTCAAACTTAAGACACGATCTGTATCCAAACAGTTGCTACATATTAAGGTTGGCAGTCACCAAATGTCCACACTTACTCTGCCTTGAAGGAAGATAAAATAACTCTACTAACAAGGCCGACCTCTCATACCTTCTGTACATACCTATTTAAGCTATAGCATTGGTTAATGGAGAGCACCTATAAAACAGTTATCAACCTAACAGATATATGAATAGAAAATTTAAAATAAAAACAAATGTAAATATTTCAGAGAATTTTCCTTTCATGAGTTAGGTCTGTGATTCCAATTGAAATTATTACCTAAATGCAAGACAAATAACCTCTCTGATTTCTAGCGAGTCAGTTTTTGAGTAGACCAAAGTGTATTTATCTTTATTTAATAAGTTTCATTTAACTAATTTTCTCACAAAAACAATTTGTGATTACAATAAGAAAACTGATTTCTTTATTCTTATTTTTATTAATTAAATTTCACCTTCGAATATTATCCAGATGTATATACTATATTCTGATTGCTTTAACCCCCTTCTATTCTGTTCTTTTCAGACTTTCTCTTTCCCTTCCCTGTCTATGTACTTTACTCCCTATATTTCTTTTTTTT
>NW_026068102.1:3660816-3683671 GCF_014885135.2 Alexandromys fortis
AAATACTGTAGTCTGAACTAACTAAAGAAGGTGGAATGATTTATCCTTATTACCACAAGCTGTGTGATAACCCTTCTGTATACTGCAAATATATGTTCCTCTCATTGGTTGATAATAAAAGCAGCTTTGGCCTACAGCAAGGCAGAATATACCTAAACAGGAAAGCAAAACTGAATACACGGAGAAATAAGGACAGAATCAGGAAAGATGTAATCCAGTTACTCAAGGGACAAGATGTCACAGAAATGGTAGGTCACAGACCATGTAGCAATACTCAGATTAATAGAAGTGGGTTAATTTAAATGTAAGAGCTAGTTATTCATATGTCTCAGCTATAGGCCAAACATTTTTTTAATTAATATTATGCATCCGAATGATTATTTTAAAATGACTGTAGAAAAGGCTAGACAAAGAAGCTTTCATTTACATACAGTAGTCCAATATGGCACAGATACATCCACATAAAGCCTGAGAAAGCTTAAAACAAGGATTCTGGACACAAAAGTAGAGTTAGATATAGCTTCTTCATAGCCACGTTTTTTTTTTTTTTATTTTTGTTTGTTTGTTTTTGTTTTTAGATAGGCTCTGTTTGCTGGTGGCAAGTAGATGCGCAGCTTTTTTTAAGAGAAGTCTGTGTCTCAATACTGGCAGCACAGCAGGCTCTTTTGGGAGGTCCTTCTTGTAGCTTGTAGTTCTGAATAGGGTTTTGGACTAGTGGGCCTCATGATACTTGGTGAAAGCAGGTACCCACTGCCTCCCAGAGTTGGGGATGTAAGCACAAGTCTTGTTGGTACTTCTGTCATATTGTAAAGCCAAGTGGGGCAAAGCCAGCAGTCAAAGCCACAACTTTGTTCCTAATCTTGCTTGCTTAGCAATTTAAAGATTCTTGTGATTGTAGATACACAGTAAAGATAGATTCAGACAAAAACAAAGCTCTGAACTACACAGTATGTATTCTTGGGAGAGGGAAGAAAAAAGATAGAGACAGTCAAAGATTAAAAGAGTAATATAAAGAATATAAAGTGAGGTTCTTAAAAAGAAATAGAGTAATAAAAATTAAAATAAGCCACATAAAGATGGAAAACAACCAGTCTCTATTACGTATATTATGGTGTTTTATTTAGATTTTTTCACTGTTAATAAGTTAACATCTAAGAGACATCTGATTGTAGAGGTTGATATGTTAAACCAACCTGTATATTTTAACAGTATCATGACTTTGAAATTTGGGTCTAAGGATATGTTGATTTGCTAAAGAGTTTGTGCTAATGTTTCCAAAGAAGACAAGAAGCTATGGATTCTTTCCAGGTTAATAAGGTTTGATTGAGGAAGATTCCCTAAATAGTCCCTGATGGAAATAATAGTTCAGGAGATCTGATATAAACAATAGCTTCAATGCTCTTGTTTGAGATGGACCAGCCACACAAAATACTCCAAACAGGACTTAATCAAAATTAGAAATTTTCTCAGTGTTTGCAAAAGATTACCATCACCCCCAATCTGTGGGAATCAGTCCAGAGAAGATTTTCCAAATTCACAAGACATTATTCATGAATGTTTAATATCATTTAATAGGGACGTTGGTTATAAGTTGTTATTTGTCAGGATGACAAATATCTCTTTCTAAAGATGAAGGTTTAATATGATATAAAAATGATGGAAAAGGGGGAGATCATTATAATGGGGTAAAAGGGTAGAGTATTGAATACACTTTAATTTAAAAAGCAACTATTAATCGAAAACCATTTAATTGGTATGGATTTTAGTTTACTGATATAAAATTAATGTTAATTGTTATTTGAGGGAGTTTGCTGGTTGGTTCCCAGATGCCCAGCTACCTTAGACCTGAAGTAATCACATAGAAACTGTGTTACTAAATCATGGCTTAGCCCATTAGCTCTAGCTTCTTATTGGCTAACTCTTACATTCATTTAACTGATTTTGTTTATTTGTATATCACCATGTGGATGTGGCTTACTGGATAAAGTTTCAAGCATCTATCTCCAGCAGCTCCATTGCTTCTCCCTGACTCCACCCTTCTTTTTCCCAGTATACAGCCTAACTTTTTCTGCCTAGTTCTGTCCTTCCCTGCCATAGGCTCAAAGCAGTTCTTTATTCATTAACCAATAAACCACACATAGACAGAAGGACCTCCCACCCTACTTAATTTTGTTATGTTGTGTGAATATTTCTACTCTTGTAAGGACATGGAAACTTTTAAGAAACTTTGCCTAATGAGGAGCTGGTTAAGGCACTGGGTTCAAGAAACTTTGTAGCATCAAGAGTTAGCTGAAAAGCAGTTTTTTAAAAGTTTCGAATACCATAATCCCTAAATTTTCTCTTTGTTTCTAACTAGCATTTCACCTTTGTTAACCCTTGACAACGATGATGCAACTGCTAAGCTTTACAAAGACAAGGTAGGACAGGCCTTAAATTCTCCCTGCTACACAGAAAAGTCTGTCAGATATGCTAGGCCTATAAACCAAAGATGAATGCCCCACCATTACAGAGAAACCTTGGGTGTCTGTCCAGGCATCCAGCTGTGTCTAACATTTCTTGCATTACCAAAGTCATTTGCCTACATTACCTGCTTACTTGGGTATTAGTACTATTTCTTTCTTTAGTATTTGATTGAGTTGAAGAGTGGATAATTATATATAATTATATCTTTTTTAACGTTATGTTTAAAAGGTAAAATAGATATAAAGTTTTAAACTCATCAAGATAGGATAGATAATTAATTTTTTCTTTAATTTTGTCAAATACAAAATGACAAGGAAAAAGAAAGGTGGAGCCATGAGATATGTGATCTAGCAATCCAAAAGACCAAGATGTTAGAGACCTGGTAAGTTACAGGCCATATGGTAATACTTAGGTTAATAGAGATGGATAAATTTAAATGAAAGAGTTAGTAATAATCATGATCTGTAGGCCAACCATTCTATAATTAATGTTAAGCCTCTGAGCGATTATTTAGAAGTTGCTGCAGGATGGGGTGGGACAAACAACCTCAGTTTACTAAATATACATATATACATAAACAGTGTGTGTGTGTGTGTGTGTGTGTGTGTGTGTGTGTGCTTTCTATACTAGGTTTGTGGCATAATTTTATAATAATGTAATGAAGACAATTTTTTAGTTAACGTCAGAGTTCTGTGCATTCTATATTGTCTCATTCTCTATAATTTGACCAGTTGAGGAATTCTGTATTAATCAATATTTGTGGAAAATGAAAGCTTCCCTGAATATGCTTTTAATGATAAGTCATCAGAAGTTGGTTTAATATTTCTCTTACCTATTATCATTACTCTGGTAGATTAATTCTAGTAAGAAAATAGTTGGTGTTTCATGATATCTTTGTCACTACTGGACCAGAGAATGTATCTTACCTGTCCAGTAGTGATTGTGGCCCTGTTTCTATTTGGACAGATAAATCACATCTCCTACTTCCAAGGCTCAAGTATCATTACAAAATAAATGGCAGCAGCAAGTCTTTAAGAGCCTTGGGTTGTAGATGAATACAGAGAAAATGTCTTCACGGTGATTGTGTTAGCAGGCACAAGACTCATACAAAGTCATGTCAAACTGTGTCTCTGCATTCAGAGGGAAGATGGTCACAGAGACCGACCAATAGCTGAGGACTATTGGCGACTGATAGCTTCTAGGAGGAGAGTTAGTTTCCTCTAAGAGTGTTGACCATGGTAAGGCAACCTTGTTTCATTAGGAGGCCAAATATCCAAGAAATATAAGTAATAAAAATGAAAATTGATGGGTGGAAAATATGCAAGTTTAGTGAGTAATGAAGAAAAGTGTATTTTGAAGGAGGTGAGAGAGAGTAAATATGCTCAAATCATATTGCAAAAATTCTCAAATATCTAATAGAAAGAAATCAAAAATAATTTTATTTTAAAACCTCCTAAAGAAAAATATAGAGTTCAAAGATTTCTTTTCCCATGTTTGCTCAGAGACAGCAGAGACATCCTTAAGTTTTAATTTTATTGTTATTAGATTATTTATTTTCTCTCTTCCCATTCATTGATTTATTCAGAAAATACTGGTTTAGTGCTTATAAAATGTCTTTCCATCAAAACTCATTGTCCAGTCAGAATGACAGCATATGAACATATTTTTCTACCTTATTGTGTGTGGGGTCACAGAAATAGACATAACTTTTGTTTTTTCGTCTTATGAAGGTTGCTTCATAGAAAAATGCTCTGCAGAATCTCCTTCTAAAGTTGCTAGTTTGATTGCTCCTTAACTACCTCAAAGATCTTTGATTTGCTTAAAAACATTTCTTCAATCTTTATAGTTTACACATACAAACATTGCTAAAGGAAAGCCCCTAGGTAGAGTATAGTTTTGCTCACCCACAACTAGGAATGGTCTTTCTGGAGTCTATCTCTTGGATACAAAGGAAAGTAGTCACAATCAAGTGGGCTGCTGTGTGTGAAGGACTATGCATTTGACACAGCACCCTATGTGGATATGTTGCCTGAAATGGCAATCTTTTCTGACAGATTGGTGCCTACCACAATTGTCACTAGAGAAGTTTCATCCATTGACTGATGGAAACACATGTAGGTCCACAGCCAAACATTAGTTGGAATTTTAGGAATCCTGCAGAGGAGGTGGAGATAAGATTGTAGGAGCCAGAGCAGTCAGGGACACAACAAGGAAACTCAAAGTATCAATAAACCTGGGATCAAAGGGGTTCATAGAAACTGAATTGACAATGGGGGAAGCTGCATGGGACTGACCTATTCACTGCGTATATGTGAGAGTTGTATGAGCAGGTCTTCTTGTGGGACTCCTAACAGTAGGAGCAGGGTCTAGCTTTGATTCTTTTAAAATCTTTTGGTACAACACTCATCATACTAGGTCATGTTACCAGCCTTAAAAAAGAGGAGTTTCTAAGTCTTACTGCAACTTAACATTTCATGTTTTGTTGATGTCCATGAGAGGCCTGCCCTTTTCTGTATAGAAGTGGACGATGAGTGGATGGGGCAGGGGCAGAGTGAAGATGAGGGTGAGCAAATGGAAGGAGAGGAGGAAGGGAAAACTGTGGCCAGGATGTAAGATAAACAAACAAATAAACATATAAATAAATAAATAAATAAATAAATAAATAAATAAATATTTCTTTTAAAAGAGATTATATTAGCTTTGGAGAGTAAACACTGTTTACAGGGGAAGTTGAGTTTAGTAGGAACTTCTTCTGTTCTCAAAACATAAAGAATTAAATATAACTGCTCACAGATTATCGTACAGGATTCATATTTGAAACCTTCCTTGTTGGGTTACAGATTCAACTAACTAAGAAGCATTACAGAGAGAGGTCTTTTCTTTGCTCTTTATTCCATCTTGTAAGATCTCTTTGTTCTTACAAACAAATATCATTGTTCTATTGCTTACTTTCTTGATGAATGCCAAGTGTCAATATTCTTCCTTTCTGTGGAACTCTGGATTATACATTATTTGAGGTAATTGCATTGCATATTTGCCTACAGTTTGGTCATTAGCCTGATTTTAAGCTTCTTGACATTTAAGTGGCCTCATTCCATACATATATTTTTATATTTCTTGCATGATATTTATTACAGCTAAGTTTTAATCACTTATGGTAGCTAAATGTATCATAATATATGTAAATACAGTGTAAGTTACACTACTACTTAAAATGAACCAATTAAATTATGATCCATAACTAGAGATATACACAAATTCTTATGCCATGAACAAGTAGCTGGTAATAGGAATGGGAAAATTACCATATAGATTTGTAAGACTTGTTTTCTAAGTAACTTGAGTGTATTCTCTGGAGTTAAACTAGGTACACAAGTCCATAAAATGCCCTTTTCAAACAAGTTTCTATCCTTGTGAGGTGATAGAGATACACAAAATTAAACTCCTTGATCCTTTTTTTTTTTTTTTTTTTGCTGTTGTTTTGGTTTTGTTGTGGTTTTTTTTTGCTGTTATTGTTTGGGTTTTTATTATTTTTTTGATAAAGCTTGGCATGACATAAACATGACTGTATCATGGAATGCACATGAAATATTCACAAAAGGTACATGCTTAGTTGGGTTAGTTTCCAACGAAGCAGTGTTCATAAGTGGGCCTTGTGGGAGGTGCCTGCATCATGGCTTCTATGTCCTTATAAATGGAGGAACCCATTTTTGGATCCATAACTTAATGAATGTGAGGAAATAGACTTTGATACAAATAATTAAAAAAAGCCAAAAAAAAGTTTCATTTTTCACTGTTTGCTTGATGGTCTGCCTGCCAGGAGATGACCTGTTCTTGTCACATAGTCCTTGCTACCGAGTTCTGCCTTATTAAAGGCTGGAAGAACAGATAGCCAAGTGGCCTTAAACCGAAAAATGATGGCCCAAGTCTATTCTGATTTTGGGCATTCTTGTTTAGGTATTTTTCCTTAGTGATTGAAACATGATTTCTTGCCATGTTTAAGTGACTTTGGTTTAGTTATAATTGATGGTTAGATAATACAATACATAATATATCATATCACATAAACATATGATAATAAATAAATTATTAGAACAGTACTATTGTAAAGATTTCAGGTAGAGGTAGAGTGCTATGTGTAACCCCTCAATCTTCCAAAATTATGGATATGAAAAATGGGAACATATCCAAACAAAATTAAGAGTCTTGAATGCATTTGCCTGCATTATCCAAATATGCCAAATTTAATCCCATGAATGATTCATAAGGTTAGATAATACTTTTTTTGATGTGGGTAGCAAAAGATGTGAAAACAGAAACAACAGAAAGATTATGTACTTCTGACTTAAAAGACAGGAAATGAACACAGTGGCATAGGGCAAACAAGAAAAGATGGGAAGGGATCCTCCTTGTTAGTAATATTTTTCTTTATGACCAGAATATTTGAGAAAACAATTCATGAGGGAAAGAATTTATTTTTGGCCCATGATTGCTTTCAGTCAGAGGTCAGATGGGCCAAAGATTTGGCCTGAAAGACAAATACTTTCCAGGTGGCAAAAAGTTGTTGGAGCATATATTATTACCCACGGCAGCCAGAAAGCAAAGTGATGGGACAGGGCATGCCTTTCCAGGGCACACTGCCAGTGACCTGCTTCTTCAATGGCACCCCACCTCCTAGTTTGATCTTCTCCCAATAATGCAATCACATTATGAATCCATCAAGTGACTAATCCACTGATTAGATTAGAACCATCTGGATCCAATCACCTTCCAACTGCTCAAGTGCTACCAATCACTTCTTTAACAAGAGCATTCTCAGGATACTTCACCATAATTCTGTACAGTCCTCTAGAAGTTTCCAAAAGCAACAGAGCCTAGATGATGCTCTAATTTGATTCAACCCTAGCAGTCTTCTGACCTATAAAGCAGTATCTCTAAGTATATACAGATTTATGCCAGAATTTCTGCCACTGAGTTCATGAGAACACAATATGGACATGATAGGAACAATGTACAAGTAGAAGGACTAATTCTGTCCTTCCCATTCCTCTTCCATGCTCACATGCTTCTGCCAATGATTAATTCAGTTTATACATATAGAAAAAAGAGAATGGGTTAATAATTAGCTAAAGTAATTGTGAGTTAGAACAATGCTACTAGTAGATTCTGCTTTGAGTAACAGCAAAATATCTAATGAATGGATATGCTTATTCCAAAAACATTATTTACCAATGCAAGAACTTGATTTTTGCACACTACTTTGCAGAACTCTCCCTTACCCAAGTTGAAAATCTATGCCACTGAAAAATGTAGTCCTCAAACCAACAGGATGTACTGGGTGCTAGGTAGGCATGCAAATTCTTAAGACATAGTCCTAATCTCCTACATATATGCATTCAAACTAGTAATACATCTTTTGAAATACAATTAAAAGAACAAATGTTACTAATACCTGTGTATCTAACTACAGAACATCACTAAGTTAAGAAAGACAGAGTCAAGCCAACAAAGAACAGCCAGATGCAGTTGCTAAGTGTCTACTTTTGTGTAGAGAACTTTTGAATCTGTGACTTTATGAATCTCCATGATGATTGATTCTTCTGGTTATTTTACCCATTTGTTTTACCTGTAGACATTGCAGTTCTGTGCTGATTGAGCAAAGAACCAGGCTCCAATTTTTATGATCTGAAGTGTCTGCTTTCAACCACAATTTTAACTCCTTACACAACAGAAACTTATATGAACATGCATAATTTCAATGTTCATTCAGAAATCTTCCAAGGAATTACTAGGTATAGAATTGCTTTAACCATAAACTGAGGCACTCTGAGAATGATGATATCATGTAGGGCAGAATGACCTTTAATCAGCACAAACATATGTTTGAAGTAGACACTTTGAATGCCTTTCTAAATTAAATTTATCATATAATTATGTTCACAAGGTGAGTAAAAGCAAGATGAGCCCTGGCACCTATAAATTCACTTTGTATCTCTCTTCTTTGCTTTGCCTCAGACTCCTGCTTGATTCTGAACAGTCATGATGATCATTGAGGAGGTTCTCTCTACCCAGACTCTCTCATCTTCCTTCAGGGATAAAGATGTCAGTACTAGTCATAATCCTAAATCTGTCTGTAGTCGCCTTGGATTCCAAGAAGAAGAAGAAAAAAAAAACCTCAATAGATATATAATCCCTTACCCCATCATTTGAAGACAAGTATAAAGAGGTCATGTTTGGAAATAGAGGGGACGATCTTGTAGGGGTGAGACTGATTCATTCAAATGATGATATAGGTAAGGACTTATCAGGCCACCTTGAAAAACCAGAATTGAGACAACACAGAATTACCAACCTGACTACAACTTGACCAGGACTGGCTAATTTTGTGTACTTCTTGCTTTTATCTCAATTAAAAAAAAAAAACATAAAATTCATGTCAAGGCACCAAAAATGGTCTTAGGGTGACTAGACCACTTTATATTTTAGTCTTCCTGCTGTGGTCACATTGATTTCCCTTTGGGTTTTCACTGGTAATTTTAGAATGGGTGTCTGAGTCTGGATTTGTGGCCTGCATGTAACATTAGCTATATCAGAAAATATGCTGTTAATAATATGGCTTATTCGGTGTTAGTTCTAATATTTGCCGCTTTTAATTTATAAGCTATTATTATAGCTACCTTTTGGGCACAGTTCTGAAATGGCTACACACTTAATTAGCTATAGCACCTCCATCTCAGTTCTGTCTTTCTCTACCTAGCCATTGCCTTCATCAAAGCCCAGTATTATAATACAGATGGAATAAATACAGTAATCTAGAGGGTAGTTTGGGAGGAGTAGAATGGTTACTAGAAAGGCATTTTAAGATTTTTCACCTCCTACAGAAATGTTAAATACCATGTTTTAGTCAGAATTAAATTTATAAATTTCAAAGTTACTGGTCAATTTAAGATGAATATACAGTTGACTAGAACATGTAGCCAACCACCCAGGAAACATATATTAAATCATATTCCAGCATATTTGAGTTTATTAGGAATACAAAAATTAGATTTCTGAATCCAGTGAAATACTTTTTCAGTCTAAATGCTCTGGAGATGGACGGTTCCCTGACCAGGTGAAGCTGTAATTGAAAACCCCTAGCTACATTGTAAAAACATTTTAGCAGCCACCTTGTTGGACTATCATCCCAGGTGAAGTAGTATGCCCAGAGTCTCTGGCAGTCATCTGACCAATGGTGAGTGCCATCTGACGACCACTAAGTACAACACTAGTGTGTCCTGAGTCTCTGCTACTCTTCTGATCTTCAGTGAGTAGAGCAGGGAGTGCACCCTGAGTCTCTGGGCATCATCGGACCTTCAGTAAGTGTAGGGTCTTTTTTCCTTACTCTTTCCTCTGCACTTTCAGAGAGACTTTTTATTTCACCCAAGCTCCACCCCCTTTATTTTGGCTGGTGTATGAACTGTTAAAGAAAAATTCACTGAGGACCAAGATTTTCAAAACCAAACTGGTCTCTAGATGGCAGTGGAGATCTGCTGAATTTGACTAAATTCCACTCATGACTCATTAGCATAGAAGACACTGCTCAAAAGAAAAAAAGCAACCCAGGAGATTCCATGCGAGAATCAAAAAATGTTGGACATAACTGTTTGTTAATAGAAATAAAAGATTGTGATTCACCACCAGGTGGGAAATATGTCAATAAATATGTTAAAAATATGATTTGACTATTATATTACATGATGGTAGTGGATAATTTACTCTGGAATGAAAACTTCACTAAAATATTGTTTTGTACAAGAAAGACAAGAACATGGCTATTCTCAAACTGCTAAGGCTGCTTACATTGTATACATTGTCTATTTACCCTTAAATCTTTTAGTCAACACAAATATAAATGAGGTGACTTGAAAGCAACAACAACAACAACAAAAATGATTACAGTTTCTTGAAAAAAATTGTGAAGTGTAGCAGCCAATTACTGACAAAAGTTGAATCTCCTTTTTGATTCACTGTTGTTTCCACATAAGAATGTGACAGATGGGCTTGCTGCTTAGTATGATGTGGGATGAGCTAAGCCTTTTGGGATGTTGATCCAGAAGACCTCAAGTATTGTTTTCATTTGGCCTTCTTACTATAAAAAGAACAAGGCCAATACAGACTCCACTATGGACCAAGGACAAGAAGACTGAATTAGTTACTAGTGAACTGGGACAGAGTCTGCTCTTATATTGACAGTTGTTTCTGGTAATGTGAAATCATGTGAAAATGACAGTTCTGTATTGAGTACAAATAAATAAAGAAATGTCCCCAAACTGTTTTCATTCACTCTGCTCACTACAATATTTTTTTTGAATTTCATAATACAGATATTGATCTGTACTAGAATGATTTTCAATATTAGAGGACTTTGCTGGATATGCTAGAAAGAATGTTGACAAAACCCCTGTAGTTTTATGGGAAAGGTTTTAGAACAAGGAAACTAATATGCATGTGATGACATCATTGTGGGATGCTGAATTCTCTAATTGATCATTATCCATATTATGGTCATAACCAGTTTATACTCTCTTGATTTATGAAAGTATTATTAAGTTCAAGTTATAGAACGGAAATAAATATGCTTTCTAGAGAACCACACAGAGTATAGCTATTGATTCAAAAAAAAGCACAGTTTAAAGATACAAATATTTTCTAACTCCATTTTGGTGAAATCTCTAGAAGAGATTATTCCACTGGGCCAGAAACTACATGGATGATTTAAAAGGCTAGAGGAAGGCAGTGCAACATGGGATGATTGTTGAAAAAATAGAATTTTCTTTGAGGTGAAAGGAAATATTTTTGAGCTAAATAAATCAAGTGGTGTTTCAACACTGTGATAGTACTGAATTAACTGTCACCTTTCAAACTATTAATTATAATTTTGTGTGAATCAAAAAACAACAACAAAGGCTGGGAATAACAGTGGTATATTATGGTGTTGCTTCAGTTAGTTTGATCAAGACTATTTTGCTAATAAAAATCTCAGGATAACAGGATAATATATACCTTTATAACTTAATTTGTTCCATTATAACAGTGTATATATTAAGTTCACATCAACTTGTTAGTTTTTCTTCTTGCAACCAAAGCCATCAGGTTCGATTTGCTCCAAATCACTGAGTATTGTTTAAGAGCAATGCATTCAGTGACAGTCACATGTCATTAAACATGTTCTTTGGCCTTTGAAGTCCTTTGATCATTGTGTGAGACATGCTAAAGAAGAGGTTTGAAAGAGAATGTTCCCTTTAGTCAAATTTTCAGTTTACCATGTCAAGAAATAAGGTATTGTTTAAAATGGTTTCTGATGCTGATAACCAAAACCCACAGTTATAAAATATTGAAATTCAAGTTCTTAACTCTGCTAAGTGGACCACTTCTCTGAGTTTGAAATAATTGTTTCATGGCGTCACCTTTCTCCCTATAGGGTATTTCCTTCCCCTTTTTTGTGAGGACCTTACTCCAATGCCCTGGTACTGGTTAAATACTGAGAAATAAGCGTTGCTTGACAAATTAAAATCAATTAAATCAATTCCATACATGGAGCAAGAAACTCAGACTTCATGAGCAGGAAGCACAAACCAGAAGCTGCACAAGTCGCCACGAGGCAAGGAACCACGGCAGGGAACCATGATAGGGAACGCGACAGTCAGGGAGGGGAGGGCATGTGTGTACTTGGTAAATTTCCAAGTTGCTGAACGGCAATAAGCTCCACTGTGGTGGGGAGTCTACAAAAAACCGCTTAGGTAAAAGCAAGCAAAGCAGGCAGGATTGGAAGACATTCTGGGCCATGGACCGGTTAGGTCTTTAGGCCATCCACCCACTAAGTGTGGAGTCCGAATCCACGTGGAGTGCCAGATGAAGATGGACGCTTAAAAGAAATCCCACACTAGCTAATAATTGAGAATAATATAGGGTTACATATTTAGGGGTAGATTTACAAATCAATATCCTCTGCCAGAACGGAGAACAGCAACTGAATCCCGCAGCAGCAGAGAGGCCAGACAAGTGCTTTACATCAGCATAAATAGTATAAGAGGCCATGCCTAAGTGGGCTGCTAACTTAAAGGCAACTGGCTGTATGATTTTCTACAGCACATATAAATGTTTTCAAAGATTGCCTTCATTTTCAGTAAGAAAGTGAACAACATATTTCTATTTGTAGTTGTGCAAGATACTCCATACAAAGTTAGAGGCACACAAACAAAAACATACAATTATCTTTGCTGTTTTCCATGAATTTCTCAATAGATTTTGGGAATTCTCACAGCATATACAAATCAAAACAAATGACCCCTATTTCAGTTTCTGATAGAATTAGTATTCTTCCGTAAAACTTCGTAAGCAAGATCTACATATTTCTCTCAGCATCCATGTCTTCCAAGGTCCTAACGGAATGCCTTATTACCCTGTACTTACATCATTTGAACCTCTTGCACTTCCTCCTGAAAACCAGATTAAAGTATTAGGCAATAAGATCAGTTTTGTTCAGCAGTGATCCTAATTCTGGGTACTAATTTTCTGAGTTGCTTTTCTGTTGCTGTGACAAAATAACCTGACAAATCAACCTAAAAAGGTTTATCTTGACTTATTAGCTCAGGAGCACAGACTATCAAGGCCGAAATTGGGACAGCCAGTTCATCCACAGTCAAAAAGCACAGAGGTATGAATGCCTGTGTTTAGCTCACTTTTTCCTTTTTATACAGTTAATGATTTCCAGTCAAGGGAGTGGTAATATTCACAGTAAGCAGGATTCCTGTCTTAAGTTACCCCAATCAAGACAGTTTCTCATAGGAATACTTAGTACCTCTTCTTCCATGTGATTATGTACATCAAGCTGGCAATTGATATTAAACACAAATATAGAAAATATTACTGACCTGAATATAGAGCTTCTTAGCCAACATGATCTCAGTTTTGTTTAGTTTTTATATAGCTACATTTTCCCAAAATCTATATATGGGCTGGGTTTCTGTCCTGAAGACACATGTCTTTTTTTTTTTCCTATGCAGCATTTGGGGTTTCCTCCATTAACACTGATTTCTATCCAGATTTTAGCAGATTTCCAAGCAAATGCCTGAATTCTCTTATGCACTGAAATTTCCTATGTCAAGTGTAATTGTCTTCAAAGTCTTCATTCACTCTGCAACTACATGTACATAGTTTTGAAAGGACAACTTCAAAATATTCAAGATAAATCTTTTGTGTCTCCCATGTGACTAATTTTATAGCATAAGCAGACAAACTTTTAATCTTTAATTTCAGTCTAATCAAATTGTTTTTACTCTACCAGTGTTAGTTGCTGATCTTGAAGAGCATTCATTACCTTATATCTTTGTACAGACCTATGACAATTTAAGACTTACATCAAATACAGTATAACAGTTGTATAGAGTAGAAATTAGAAGCATGAACACTTTTCTATATTTTATGTTTATAATAATGTAGTGAAATTTGTATCTAACATTTAGCATAGTTGAATATTAAGCTTTATATCTCTCAGGAATAAATTTTAATTACAGAATGTGAACAGCAAATTTGAAATTTAGACCCTTAGATTTTAGCAGCAGGTCACATAACTTACAAAAATACTAAAAGATGGAAGAAAAGAAACTGCCTTATTGAGATCTTACCACACAACTGACAAAGCTACTGTTCTTTTACATGCTTGCCATTAATTTCAAAGAGCATAACCTCTGTCATTCTTTCCATGATTGTCTTCTCTGTTTTCATAATGAATCATACAGGCCTTTTAGAGAATAGTTCATTTTACATAAAATCATTTTTGTATGTGTGTTTCTACATTTCATAGATAATCACAAGTTTCTTTGAAGCACCTTGTATATAAATAGGCTCTTGTATATACTGAGTGAATAGAAGAATGTTTTTCTTACACTGCAACATCGTAGGTAGTTATAAATCAGGAGGGTAGATCATGTTATCAAGTGAAATTCTCTTAGCAAAGACCACAACTTTTCAGTGTATAGTATCACTCAATTTATTGTTTTTCTTAAGGATATATACTTTATTTAATAATACAATGATAATTTTTTCAATAAAATATTATACCCTTTCAAAAAGAACAAAAATCATAATTTATTTCAACATATACTTAATTACTTAAGAATTAGATGTATAGTGTATCTATAAATATATGTATATAGGGAATTTATGTAATTTAATACATTCAGGGTTTTGTAAATAAAATATACTCATAATTATACACCTCCTTTTGAGCTTGTACTTAGGCATAAAAGAGAAAAATATTTAAATTGTAACTGATTAAGCATAGAATATTTTATTTAGGAAAAAAGAAATTGTATGTGTTCAAATTAGTACAATATACTTTGTAAAATGATGACTTGACATTGTGCATTCATTGTTATAATATTTGCAACTTCAAAAACTCAAGGTTTATGATCACAAGTTCTCAAAAATTTTGAAAACAGAAATATAAGTCAATAAATATTAATGCACAAAGTTCTAAACTATTCACAAATAATGAGATTTTTGTGATAAATGGTGACTTAGTTGATTGAGAAATACAGATTCTAATTTACTTTGCTTTCATATGCACATAGACATGTAGTATAAAATTTAGGTACCAGTAAAAAATATTTACCCATTTTAGATTCTTCTGTTGAGAGTTCTCTGTTTAGGTCTGTGCTCCATTTTTTTTCATTGGATTATTTGTTCTTTGGATGACCAATTTCTTGAGTTCTTTCTATATTTTGGAGATGAGACCTCTGTCTAATGTGGGGTTAGTGAAGATCTTTTCCCATTCTGGAGGCTGTCATTTTGACTTGTTGACCGTGTCCTTTGCTTTACAGAACCTTTTTAGTTTCATGAGTTACCATTTATTAATTGTTTCAGTGTCTGTGCTACTATGGTTATATTTAGGAAGTAGTCTCCTGTGCCAATGCATTCAAGTGTACTTCCCACTTTCTCTTCTATGAGATTCAATGTGGTTGGCTTTATGTTGAGGTCTTTGATTGATTTTGTCTAGGAATGCCTTGAATATCATGGGAATGTCATTCTCATGATGAGTTACAAAGCAAGAAGCAATGTGTAGGAGCACAGCTGGTTTTCTCCAATACTCACTGCAAAACAACTAGGCAGAAGTCTTGGTGAACATCAAGAATAAGACTTTCAGTCCTCCCAAGTCCTGAATAAATAGTTCAAGTGAGTTATGTCTTACAATATAAACCTGACCACTAACTGCAATAAAAAGCCATTCATTGACAGCGCATGGTCTCTCTCTTATGATCTAGTTTACTTTAAATTCAAACCTAATTTTAAAGTAAGAAATCAACAAAAAATGAAATTTATAATAAAAATGGCAATCAGATTAGGTAGGTGCAGCCTATCTTACTCCTATTTATTGCTATCTGAAGAGGAGGTGAAATGATGAAAAGGTCTTAGTAATGTTACTATTCTGCAATGTATTTTAGAACTTTAAAAATACTTATATAAATACAGAATTGAATTCAATTATAGTGTTAACACAAGTATGTAAAAGCTCAAGATCTGAAAAAAACCCAAGAGACAAGCCTACCTTTAACGTTCTTATGTGAACGGTTTGTTAACCATACCTACACAGAAGATGTAATAACCTGGGAAAACAATACGTGTGAATTATGCCACCTCATTATGTCAGTATACTAATATCTTGCCCTCAAATCAGGAACAATAAGCAGAAAAATCTGAATTAACCAGGAAAGATTTTTACATTGCTTTCTCTACATATATATACAGGCAGAGGTTCTCTGTGTCTCAGCAGCTGCTCTCAAATGATCATTCTGAGTCTTATTAATTATAAATGATCAGCTGATAACTTAGGCTTGTTACTAGTTAACTCTTACATTTTAAATTAACCCATGTTTCCTATCAACCCTCTGCCACATGGCAGCTCCTTCTTTCAACATAGCATGTTAATCTTGATTCTTGTGCATCTCTTGTGACTCCTGAAAATATGTCCTTCTTTATCCTAGTATCTTCTGTGTCTTGCTGTCCCACATACACCTCCTGCTTAGCTAATGGCCAGCCAACTCTTTTATTAAACCAATCAGAAGGTGTCATGTCAAAGATAAATCTTCTCAGTGTACAAAAAGATTACTCCATAACCTTTCCTCATTTTGGGTACCACCACAGATATTTTTAAATAGATAGATGGACTTCGAACACTTCAAAGACCTAGAGCATATGACAATTAATAATTTAATATGTTTAGTAACCTAAAGCATTTTATGACAATGAGACCATTCTGCTTTTGGCAACACAAATATATACCAGAGAGGATGTTGGGCATTAAAGAAACTCCCCATGGTGTTTGTTTTCTTTAAGACCAAAGTTTGCCACTTGGGCCAAAAAAAAAAATAAATGCCCTTGCCTCAATTGCTTACAGTGCCCTGTCCAAACTGGACAACCAGGATGTCAAAAATGTGACTGAAAAATATTTGCTAAGACAAGGTAGTAGAGTCCTTCAAAACTCCATGCTTCTCAAAATATCTTTCATCTTACTAGCCCTATAGGCCAAAGTTAGATGCCATACAATATAGAAGATGGATGAATGTCTAGACAGTCAGATGTATCTGTCATCTCTTAATTTTAGACTTACTCAAGTAGTATTACATCCTTTTCAGGTCTTTGATGTGGTTGGAGACTAGTTACAGCTACAGTTCTCCCTAATCATGGTAGAAAGTGATTTAGATACAAGACTCTGCACTCCTGCACTCTTCAGGAGAGGACAAAGCTAATGAGTACACACACACACACACACACACACACACACACACACATTGCATATATATATATATCCAAATAAAAATTGACTGAATATTGAAAATATAATTCTTACATGATAGCTGTTTTTGTTGTACATAGTTTTACTAAACTAAATTTAAAATCTTACTTTTTATTTAAATCAAATGGGAGAAATGCTGTGGAATAATCCTTCTATAAACTTTGAAAATCCATGGATTTCATTGTTATTAAAAAAAGATGATTGGCTGATAGCTAGGCAAGATTTCCAGGGCAGAGAGAATGTTAGGAAGAAGAAGGGCAGAGTCTAAGAAGTCATGAGTCCGACATGGAAGAGACCAGATAGAAAGTTCATAGAAGAGATAAAAGAGCCTCAGGAAAGCACATAGCTTAATAGAAATGGGTCATCTTAAGTTGTAAGATTTGGTTGGAGACAGGCCTAAGATAATGGCCAAGCATTTATAATTAATATTAAGTATCTGAGTGCTTATTGGGAACAGCTGCCTTGACACAGAGAAACTCTGACCACATAAATATCTAAGAAAAATTTCCTGCTAAAATATTTAGCTATTTCAGAGGCATATATACAAGAGGACAGTAGCTTTGCATTCTGACTGGGAATGAGTTACAGATTATCTGATGTCACAGACCTAAAAGTCCCTTCCAAAAAAACATCTTAAGTTTATAGGAGGTGTTTTGTAATTTTTAATCCATTCATTACGCCAAAATACTTGCAAACTTTACATTTTCCACTTAAGTATCTGTTGTAGCCAAAAAAGGAAACTAAGGGTGAGTATAAAGGAAAGTATAGATGTGAAAGCTAGTCAATTGTCATTTTAAAGTCTTGAATGTAATTTTGAACATATCCATTATCTGGACAGTTGGATAAATAACTCCTGACAAAATTTTCAGATGACATGGGCTGGTCACTGTAGTTGATAGTTCCTGTAAGTGGAGTTGAGCTACACCATTACATTGACTCCATGTGTTTAAACGATCGCAAACAACCATGTACTTCATATTCTTTTCCAATTCTAAGCTTTAAATCAATTCGGGCAAAGATCTTGCCCATTGCTATAGATCTATTCCCCAAATTACAGCAGTGAGGCCAGTAGTAGAGTAAGATTCTAAAAGCAGCTCCAGACTTTTTGTCCTTTTTCTTTTCAAAATAAAATTAAGGAAATAACTCAACATTTATTGTTTTGAAAGTTTGTTCCATGTATACTAATAAAAAATCATTTTCCTAAAAATATGTACCTTCTATTAACCATAATATGTAAATACATTCTATTTAAGATTAAATATTTCTAAGAATTTAGCATTTCCTATCAAAATATTAATCAATCCCTTATATCAATTGTGGACAGAAAATAAACTACTTCTATCATGAATTATTTCCTATGTTTTTAATGTAAAGATGAAACTCTTTCTGAATACAGTGTAGACTTTGTTTTGTTTCATATTCTTATAACAATTTACTGGATATTAATTTGGTCACCAACCAAATACTTGATATTGATGAAAATGTTAATATATTTGTAATATACTTGGAACTTCCCAAAACTTAGATCCCATAATCATGGTAGAGAGGGACCACAAAAATACTACTGGATGCTAATAAATGTGGGGGAAGATAAATTTAAATTTAAAGTTATGAAAACCACATTTTTCCTGTGTATTTGTTTTAACTTTTAGGTTACTGATTTCCATAAATTCCTGCTGGCTTAGCAGCATAGAGACTATTTTAAACTTAGATCGTTTGCTGGGGTGTATATTAAATATTTGTTCAGCTGAGTAAAAGAGTTCTACATTTTCTTAATGTTTGAATAGTAAACAATTTATGGAATACTTATTTTTTTAACATCCTTGATTGCTCATGGAGGTGCCCTATGAGAGGTGAATATGTAATATGAAGTTTCTCAACCTTTTCAATCCATTGTAAACAACTAGCATAAATACCATTTTGAGACATGCTCATCCTCCAGAAAGGGCTGGGTTTCCGGCAGTGGTTAGTGCTAGTCTCGGGTGGATGGCCAGATCCAGGCAAATGAACAGTGAACATGGGAGGCAGAGTGGCTAGAAAACAGAATGAGAGTTTCATGATGTTAAAAAAAAATACATTAGTAAGAAGCTTGAGCAGTCTATGCTACTAAAGAGAGTGTAAGCGTTGCTTCATGTGTAATACTCTTTTCCAGTTTTGCCGTTTTATTTAAACTGGAAGGTATTTTGATCTCAGACAAACTTGGAAATGTTGAGATTGCTTTGAACAGTGATAAATGAATGATGAAGTTCACAGCAATGTCTAATTTGGTCATCTATAAATGAGCCAGGGAGGAAACACACACACCACTGAGTCTCTCCCTCTTTGGATAAATAAGAACAGGTTTCCAATCAAAATATTTTTATCTAGGTGACTGATATTGTGCAGGTTTCAAGACACACAACATGTAAGAATTCTCAAAACATGTATTTGTCACTTTTGTGTTCTTTTAAAATATTCCCATAAAAATATTTTCTTTTACATTTTTTTAAAAATCTTTTTGTATGTCCCTTCACTATGCTTTTAGTAGGTTGGTATTTTGCTGTGACTTTCTGTTACACATCTTACTATTCAGTTTTTGTCCTTCATCTTATTTCTGCTCCTAAGTTCAGTGCTACCTCTAGTGGTATTATTTTGTATTTGAGTCCCATTCTTTCATTTTGAAGATGTTATTATCTGATACCAAGGCATTAGAGGAAAAGTATGGACTTATATCTCAAATATCTATGGTATTTTACTTTATTTTGGAGAATAGCTTTTTATATGCATGAATCAAAGCATTGCTTTTATTTGCAATTCTTTTAGAACTGAGGTAGTTACTTCAGAATATAGGAAAAATATATTATTGTATATTTGTAAATGGCTGAACTGGTGATGAGAGAATGGCAACCCACTCATTTTTAAGTATAGATCTTCAAACCAAAGATTATAAAACAAACAAAAACTTGATTTGACCAAAACCCAGAAAGAAGGAAGAAATAAAAAGAAATTAAGAGAGGACTCACTTTAAAGGAGAGGCCAATACTGACAATATCACTACTTCTAACAAACACATAAACACACTCAAAGACTTTCAAAGCTTTGGAATTTTCCCCAGTTGGCATAGAGATTAGAATTAGAGATGATGTAAGTCTTAGGTTGCTTTCTATTGATTATCATGAAATACTGACCCAAAACACCTCGGGTTTTACTTTTACTTTATTATTTTTACTTTTACTTTATTATTTCATTTATTCCATAATTTTATTATTATTTCATTACAGCTAACAATTTATTAGCAAGGTAAGCCAATAACAGAACTCAAGGCAGAAGTCTGGATTCAGAAACTAATGCAGAGACCATGAAGGACTGATTTACTGGCTTGCGCTCCCTGGCTTCCTAACCCTGCTTTATTATATAACCCAGGACTGTCCATCAAGATAATATTGCCTGGTGTGGATTGGATCCTCCTAATGATGGAGACATTGGACGTTTAAAAAAAAAGGCTAGTTCAGAGCTAAGAAATAGATTGGTGTTTATTAAGGGGTAAAACTTACAAAGTCAAGATTCTTTGCTTGAACGATGGATGAAGATCAGATCCAAAGCAAACTGAACAGCAAATGGGGCCCAGGGGGAAGCAGAGAGAAAAAATGGCCAGACGTGCTTCCCATTCAGGTAAATAGTCTATGAGGCCACGCCCCAGTAGGCGGGTAGTTGCTAGCTATATACCTTCCTGCAGCATCCTCCCACATCATTAATCATCTAGAACATGTCCTACATACTTAACTATGGACCAGTATGATGCAAGCAATTTTTTTTCAATTGAAATTACCTCTTCCAAATAATTTTGGTTTGTATGAATCTGAAAAAAATCTAACCTAGACTATCATAGAATTATCATATTCTGTTGGATGAAGCAGTAAAAGTCAAATTAGAAAACCAAAACAGAGTAAAGAAAATATTCTTCTACTTTGTCAATACTTCAGTACACAGGCAGAATTTTATAAGACTTGCAAAATTTCCATATCAAAATGTAATTTGAACCTTTTAGAAGTTGGTAAAGGAGGTTTCCTAGCCCATGCTTAGTTGAGATGCCTAACTTATTCAGCAACTCTGAGATGTTGCAAATTTGAGTCTTTCCTCTTTGTGCCAGAAAACTCCAAAGATACAGTTACTTTTTCTTCTCTATATGAAAAAATCCATATTTTTTGGCATAAGATATACTATCTTTTTAATTTAATAGTTAGAAAAAGCATTTCTATCTGACATTAAAAAGGGCAACATCACAGTATATAGAAAAGACCTAATATGCTGAGGTGGCCTGTGCAGGGGTAAGGTCTCTCCCATAAATATAAAAAAAAACCAGGCCAGACTCAAAGCTGTAAAATTTTAACCTCCCTTTGACAAGCCTAGACTGTGGAGTGACTGGAACTGGGAAGTTATCCTGAAAATCAAAGTCATCAAAGAAAGGTAATTGCTAGACTCATAGGATCCTTCCTGCTGGCAGATTGTAATAGAATAATCTTCAGCACCTTGAAGAATCTTCAGAGAAACCAGCAGAGCATCAAAGAAAGGTAAAGAATGGTCCAGTGCCATGGAAATCACCTCACTTCCCCATAAAACACAATGTACCTACTTAGCTTAAGTGTATCACAGGAGGAATGCCTCCATTAAATAATCTCTTTACAATGCTTCCTACTCAATTTTTAGCAAATATACATTTTAAGAATGGCATTTTGTTTTATTTATGGTTTAATACCCAGGTACTTTGATAAAGACACAATTAGCAGGAACGAGATGAGGTTGGGGGTGATCAAAACATGTAAAATTTAAGAAGATTATGTTTGAAGTAAGTTATTAAATATCAGTTACTACATTAAAATAACAGGCTATACAATATTTGTGAAGTACTTTGCTGGAACCAGAGTCTCTAAAGGAGTGAAATCTTTGCAAATGCTGCTTCTAGAATACACTTCTGATTAGGAAAAAAAATGGTTTCTTGTAACTAGGGAAGATTTATTTGTTGCAAACTACATCTGAAAAGAAATTTCTGCTTTAACTTTCTTTGAAATGTGTGTGTGGGGGGGGAGTCGCCCCTTTTTGCCCAAAGGAAAGAGAGGATGAGACATGGGGATAGGATTTCCTGACCAGCAAATAGATAAGTAAGAATACATATGGAAGAAGATGTAGAACTCCTGTAGGAGGTCCTACTATTTGTGTGTTTCATTTATTGGTTAATGGATAAAGAAAACTGCCTTGTCCTGTTGATAGGGCAGAACTTAAGTAGGCAGAAAAGACAGAAATGAATGCTGGGAGGAAGAGAAGTGAAGGAGGGGGAGAGACACCATGGAGCTGCCAGAGACAGACAAGCCAAATCTTTCCCAGTAAGCCACTGCCATAGATTAATAAAAACGGGTTAAAATGAGATGTAAGAGTTAGCCAATAAGAAGTTAGAGGTAATGTGCCAAGCAGTGTTTTAATTAATACAGTTTTTGTGTGTGTGTGTGTTTTTTTGTGTGTGTGTGTGTGTGTGTAAGCTAGCCATGTGGCAAGGATGAACATGTTGGCCCTCCCTAT
>NW_026068102.1:3685123-3696892 GCF_014885135.2 Alexandromys fortis
AAACGGGGAGGAGGCGGTAATTTTCCAAAAAAATAATTAATTAATAAAAAATAAAGTATCTTTATTTGAATCAGACAACAAAATGTCATCCATGTAATGATAAATTATGGACTGGAAGTAGGAAGGGAATGTGAGTGACTAGACTTTGTTCAAGCTTTTGAAACCTCAAAGTCCACTTTATGTGACACAGTTCCTGAAACAATGCCACATCTACTCCAACAAGGCTACAGCTACAATAATTCCAGTCATTTAGAGTCTATGTGTGCCACATTCTATTCCCTGGTGCTCATAGGCTTGTATCCATATCACAATGAAAAAATGCATTTAGTCCCATTTCAAAGTCTCCATAGACTAATATAGTCCCAACAGTACAAAATTCAAAGTCTCTTCTGAGATTCATGCATTCTCTTAACTACCAATGCCCTGTAAAATGAAAATGAAAAGCAGGTCATAGATATCCAATATATTATGGCACATGTTATACTTTACCATTACAGAAGGGAGGAAAGGGAATATAGTGAGGAAATACTGTAAGCCAGTTAGGCAAATTCCAATCTTCAGATCCCAACTTCTTTCTTTTGGACTGCAACATACTTCTTTCTTTTGGGCTGTTTCCACTCTTATTAGTAGCTTTCTTTGCAGGTATTCAAAGACTCTGGTATCTCTAACATTATGAGTTCTTCAAGACAATTCAGGTTTTATTTTCACAGCTTCTCGCAATGGCCTCTAGCCCACCTTGCAGGGATCCCCGAAATATACCTGTCCTGAGCAGCATTCGTTAGGTTTGGAGAAAGATTCTATAACCCCATTGTTCTACCCTTGGCTCTAAAGCCAGAACCACATGTCTAAATCTGCCAATTTCTGCTATTGTTGAATTTGGAACATGGCCCCCTGATGGGGGATTCCCCTTCATATGCTGTGAATACCATTGGTTAATAAAGAATCTGCTTTGGGCCTATTGCAACACAGAGTAGGGCAAAGTGGAAGTTCCAAAAAGATAGAGCAGGAGAGAGTAACAGAGTCAAGGAGAAGTCATGTAGCTGCCACAAAAGACAGACACAAGACACTAGACAAAACCTTACCAGTAGGCCATAACCACGTGGTGTTATACAGATTAATAGAAATTGGCGAATTTAAGATACAAGAGCTAGGTAGAAATACACATGAGCTAGTAAGTCAAATAGTATTGTAATTAAAATAGTTTTTGTGTGATTATTTCCAGTCTGGGTGACTGGGAACAAACAAGCAAATTCAGTCAACAGCCCCCTATTTAAAATACAGTGTCAATGCCTTTCTCTTTTTCAGTGTTTTTCTTCACTGCCTAAGATTTGGGAGTCCTGAAATTCCCTCTGTAGATGAGGAAGGCCTTAAACTCAGAAATCTGCCTGCCTCTGTCTCATGACTGTTGGGATTAAAGCCATGTACCACTATCTGTGGCCCTAAGATGATCTTTAATTTCTTTATATGAGTTGGAAACTTAAATGTGTGGGATTTTGCCCTGAGGTAACCACTCCATTTAATTCATTTCATAATGTGTTTATCTCCTTGAACAGAGGGCTGAGCTCCATTTTACCTCCTGGTGCTCCTTTACTCCTCAATTTGGACATTTTATATTTTTCCTTGCTCAGCTTGCTCCTTTACATTATAGATCAGCATAAATATGAACACTAATAAACACATGACAGAGTAAATGCTAGGTATTTTGAGATTTCCTATGCCAAGACAATTAATCTAATGCTGTCAATCTAGCCTTAAATAGATTTTTCAGACAAGAACTAAAAGCAACCACATTCTTGGCCAAAATATCACAAGAATGGCTTCTAAACCATAACCAAATATTCTTCTCCTCTGAAAACTCTTGAGTCAGGACCCCACAGTTCAAACAACCCTCAGTATCATATTCTTCCAGGCTTCTACTAGCATGGCCCACCAAGTCCCACTTTTAGCCTTCAACTGCTTTTTAATCCAAAATCCCAGAGTCCACATTTATCCAAACAAAGTCATGGTCAGACCAATCACAGCAATACCCAGCTCCTGGTACCAAGATTTCTTAGTTTGGGTTTCTATTTCTGTGTTGAACTATAATGACCTAAAAACTAATTGGGGAGAAAAAGTTTTATTCAATTACAATTTTGTGTTGCTCTTAATGATGGAAGGACAGGAAATTAAACAAGGAAAGAACCTGGAGGCTGAAACTGATATACCATGTAGGGGTGCTACTTACCTCCCCTGGTATACTTTCATTTTTTGACAAGATTTTTAATATGGCTCTGGATGGCCTGTATCTTGCTATGTAGACAAGGCTAGCCTCAAACTCACAAAAATCTACCTGCCCCTGCGTCTGCAGTACCAAGAATAAAGATTTTGTGATCACTCCCAGATGTCATTCTGATTGCTTATAGAATCCAGGACCACAAGTCCAGGGAGCTGGCAATACCCACCATGGCCTAACTCCCCCATTAGTCACTAATTAATAAAATGCCTATTGTTATATCTTGTGGAGGTATTTTAGCAGCTGAAGGTTCCTCCTTACAGGCAATTTCAGCTGTGTCCAGTTGACATAAGAATGCCATGCACATTTGTGTGTCAACTTGACACACAGAAACATCCATATTAGCCACAATCCTTCCATTCTTATTCATCTACAAGGTTTCACATTAAAGTCACTAATAACTTTAAAAGCTCCACAGTCTTTTTCGAATTTGAACACATTAAAATTTCAGTCTCTTTAAAATATCCAATCTCTCTAAAAATCCAAAATCTCTTTTAAAATGTCAAAATGTTTCATCTGCAGGTCACTGTAACAATCAAAATTAAATTAGATGCCTTCTTCAAGAGGAGAGAACTAGGTCACAGTCACAATAAAAACCAAGTAAAATCAAACTACAAATGTATAAATAACTCAATCTTCAATAATCTGGGATCCACTCTCAAGCTTATGGGTTCCCCCAAAAGGCTTGATTCACTTTACCAGCTCTGTCTCTGCAGTGCACAGCTTGTCCTTTAAGGTCATGCAGGCTCCACTGCAACATTGTTGCTCTACTTTGTGGTCATTCTATGGCACTGACATTTACAAAATGTCAGGGTCTTCTGCAACTGGGCTGCACTTTCACTAATATCCTATCCTGGGCTCTCTGTAGTGTGTAAAGCCTCAGACTTTCTCTATGACACATTTAATCCTGTGGTTTCTACTGTTACTTTGACTGCATCTTCACCAATATGCCAAGACTCAGACGCTCTCCATTGACCCCCTTCATGCCTTCCAAACCAGTACAAGCTGGGTGAGGCTTACACTATCAAATTCAGCTGTCAGTATAAGATAAAACCTTGGTCATTTCTGGAACACAGCTTCTGTGTGCTCACTCTCAGGAAACACTTCATAGAAGGTATCACCTCAATGATGCTGGTCCCTTTATCACTGCTAAATTCCCATCTCCAGTCAGCCAGTATTAAGTATTGAGCAAAGTAAAAGTTTCACTTTGGTAGACTTTGTATCTTGTTAATTATAGCTGATTTCTCATACCTAGCTAACAATAATCACAGATTTTTGAGACAAAAGTTATGTGGAGACTTTGCTTCCCTCTGAAAAATCACAAGCAGATTCTTATCTTCCAATCTCTTAGAGAACAGCTCATTGAGATTTTAACACTCAATGACTTTTCTAATTAAAAATTTCAAAATCCTTCTACAATCCTTCCCAAAATGTCATCAGGTCTAACACAACAATATCTCACTTCTGGTACCCATTTCTGTCTTAGTAAGTTTTATTCTTGTGAAGAGACAGCATGACAACTCTTACAAAAGAAAGCATTTAATTGGGGATGCCTTATAGTTTATAGATTTAGTCCATTATTGTCATGGTATGAAGTAATGTGACACAAAGGCAGACTTGGTGCTGGGGACGTAGCTGCAAAAACTACATCTGGATCTGCAGGCAGCAGAAAGAGACAGTGGCTTAAGTTTCTGAATCCTCACCACCTACCCAACAGTGATACAGTTACTCCAACAAAGCCAAACCTAATCCAACAAGGCTATATCTTCAATATTGCCACACCTTGTGAGAATCTGGTGGCCATTTCATTCAGCTTGAACTTCTGAGACCTCAAAGCCCACCCCCATGAAAAATTCCTCCAACAAGGCCACACTTACTTGAGCACAGCCACACTTCCAATAATGTCACACCCTGTGATACTATGAGTGCTATTTTTTTCAGACCATCACATAACTTGAATGCCTTCAAAAGCCAACTATTCATTGGTTCTAAGTTTCAATGACTAATTGTATTTCACAGAATTAACCATTAACCTTTAGAATATTTAATGCCTATTTTAATAATTAAATGTTTCTAAGTGATTGTAAGGAATAAAATTATCACAAGAACAAAGTTTGGGACCCACAGTTGAAGAGGCTTCATTAAAATATAAAATAACATTGAATGCACATTAGAAAATTAAAAGATGATAAAATAAGCTTCACAGTTGTCATCTAAAATTAAAACAAGGGATATAATGGAGACCACTTGTAAACTGGTCTTGAAATAATACCATCCCCTTCTTAAAGATGCTACAATTCTGACTGACTGATGAAATCTTCCTGATTACAGACAGTTGGGATATTTCAAATATGGAAACAAATTATGTTATCTTTTGTCCTTTAGTAGCAATTCATTTCCTACCTCTGTGTCTGTGAAAACACACTTGTGACTATTGAATTGTTTTATAATATAGTAACAACCAATTAGCTGCCACTAATTCAAAATCTCGGCATGTCATTAAGTTGCTTTTGATATGTTGAGTATAATTTTATCCACTTTGCTGTAACCTACCTACCAGATGTTTCTACCAGTGTGTTTGAAAAGTATCTTGCTTTGTGACCTCTTGTTTTGTTAATGCTAGTTGGGGAGAAAGAGTTTGTGAAGATCACACTACTACTGGACTTTGGGATCTCAGTCCAGTGTGCCAATGTGGGTCTCTGTGTTCCATCAGTTGCTGGATAGAGGTTCTATGAAGATATTTAAGATATACATCAGTCTGACTATAGGGCAAGGACAATTCAGGAACCCTCTCATCTATTGCTTAGGGTCTTAACTGGGGTTATCCTTGAGTATTTCTGAAAAATAGTGCCAGGTTTCTTGGTATTTCCATAATGGCTCCCTCAATTAAGATATCTCTTTTTTTGCTCTCATCTCTGTCCTTCCTCCATCTTGATTATCTATTCCCTCAAGTTCTCCTTTCCCTTCCTCTTCCCCTTCTACCCTCTCTTCTTCTCCCACCCCTATGTTCTCAATTTTGTCAGCTGATCTTGTCTATTACTCATTTCCTGGTGGATCCATGTATGTTTCTTAGGGTTTACCTTCTTATTTAGTTTTCATAGGATCATGAACTATAGACTCAATGTCTGTTGCTTTACAGCTAGTATTCATTTATGAGTGAGTAAATAGCATACTCATCTTTTGTGATCTGGGTTTCCTAACTCAGGATGGTTATTTATATTTCCATCCATTTGCATCCAGATTTCAAGATATCACTTTTTTTCCCACTGAGTAGTACGCTAATGTGTAAATGTGCCATATTTACTTTATCCATTCTTTGGTTAAGGGAAGTCTAGGTTGTTTCCAGGTTCTGGTTATTACAAATAATGCTGCTATGAACATAGTTGAAGAAATGTCTTTGTAGTATGACTGAACATCATTTGAGTATAATCCCAAGTTTGGTATTGTTGGATCCTTTGATAGGCTGATTCCCAATTTTCTGAGAAACCCCAATTTGATATCTAAACTGGTTGTACAAGTTTGCATTCCCACCAGCAATGAATGATTGTTCCCCTTATTCCATATTTTGTCCAGCATTAGCTATTATTGACCTTAGCCATTCTAACTGGTGTAAAATGGTATCTCAGAGTCCAGTTGAAGAGTGGGAGGAATGAGAATATGTGCAAAGATGTCAAGACCATGATGGGCACACCCACTGAAACAGTTTTTCTGAGAAAATGAAAGCTCATCCACTCCAGCTGTACTGGGATAGAATGAGCATAGGTCTAAACTAATCCCTCTGAATGTGGTTGACACTTGCATCGCTGGGGCAGACTGAGGGGGCCACTTGCAGTTGCCCCAGGATTTATCCCTGCTGCTTGCACTGGCTTTTGGGGAACCTATTCTCTTTGAAAGGATAGCTTGCTCAGCCTAGATAGAAAAGGGAGATCCTTGATCCTTCCCCAAAGCTATGTGCATTATCCTCTCTGTGGAGTGGATGGAGCATGGGGTGAGGGTGTAAGTGGAGGGAATGGGAGGAGGTGAGGAAATGGGAACTTGCTTTGGTATGTATAGTGAAAAGAGAAGATTTTTTTTTAAAAAAAAATAAAATTAAAATTAAAAAAGAAAAAAAACAAAAAATTTAAAATAACATATTTTCATAAAGAAGATTATACTACTACAGTGCTGTTCATCACTAAAAGAAAGTCAGATGGGAACTCAAGCAAGGTAGGAACTTGAATACAGGAACTGATACAGGGGCCATGGAGAGATGCTACTTGCTGGTGTCTTCACATTACTTTCTCAGCCTGCTTTCTTATAGAACTCAGGACAACAAGGCCACAGACAGCACCACCTACCGCTGGCTGGCCCCTCCCCTACTCATCAGTAATTGAAGAAAATACTTAACAGCAGGATCTCAGGAAGGCATTTTCTCAACTGAGGTTTTTTTTTTTTCCTTTTTGATGACTCTAGCTTGTATTAAATTGACACAAAACCAGCCAGTACATTCTGAGCCTATATCCTTATGTGTGAGTGTGTGCCAGATTTTCTGAGCCCTACTAGATCTAGAGTTATGCACAGTTAAAATGCCACCCTTAACCACATAGGGTGTATTCCATCTCTATTATCTCTATCACTTGCCTATACTTCCCACTCCTTCTGGTTCTATTTCTCTAACACTTCCCCCAATGCCCTAATGTTAATATGTACAAAAAGGAGAGTCTGAGTTGGATTGACTTAGCAAAGTTTGGGAGCTCCGAGGTTTCCACATTTCCATTTGTAGTTTGAGTCTCTGAAATTAGACATTTGCAATGGACACATACATAGACTCACTACTGTAATTTCCTTAGTAGGCATGGATGCAATAACAAGACAACTTATATGTAATTAGTGGGCAGAAATTAAATTAAGTAAATTAAGGCATTTGCTCAGATTTTTTTAAAAAAATAAAGTAAGGCAGAACATGTTAAATATTTACCTTCATGTTAATTTTGAATGCATATTCAGTTCATTAGTGCAACTTAAACTTTTAGCGAGCCTTCCAGGGATGAGACCATTATAATTTAGGAAATTCCAGCTATTTAATATAGTCTTTGATTATGAGATTTACAAAAAAAAGTCAAGTTGAACTAGGACAACTTGTTTTGTGTACTCCAACTCTGTAAAATTGACTGAAGGTCAGCTTTCCACTCTAGCTAGCCTGAGCCTTTAGGTACAAAGTTCCAGTCATTCACCACAGTCATAGAAAGCGGATTTAGCATTAATGAATAGATAGGGAGCAAATGAAACCATTTGTTGACATACAGAAATGTAACCAGAAAATATTTGGCCTTCTGTTTGACTTCAAATATACATTAGAATAATTTTGCCCCACGTTAGACTTTTAGCGATAAATTCTTCTCATGTGTTCGAAATGCCAGTTGTAAGAATGACTCATTGAGTGTTGAATGGATTAAAAGATGGGCAAGAATAAATCTTTCATTTTCATCTTATATAGGTAAATTAAAGGTAGTGGCTTAAGAAATACATTGGTCTGCTAATTGTAAATTGATGACATTAAGGGGAAACACTGAAGTATTTTGGCTATATTAGTACAGGAATTCATTGAGGTAACACCTTTTGAAAGATGTGGTTAAAGCATATTCTTAATGAAGAGCTAGTGAATGTCTTAAAATACATATACATATATCACATGGGAACATATATATATATACATATACATATATCACATGGGAACAATATATATGGAACAATAAAGTGCTTTTGTTTTTGCAAGTTGTTTTTAAGAAATGCAATCATACTTGGGGCATTGGTTACTTTTTCTTATATAGATATTGTTTACACTGTTTTCTCTATGCCTGTGTTTTCTTTAAAGTCCACAAAATCTGAAAAGATTGAAATAGGGTTTGAAAATATAAAGAACTGTCATCTGTCTTCCTTAGCAAAATTCACATTCATCCCATTGTTTCAATCAGTTTCTTATCCTGTGGTTTCATAAAATTCACAGGAAACCAGTGTTAAATAGAAAAACATGGAAGAAATAATATATTCAAGGTATAATATCTATCTATATATATCTATCTATCAAAAATCTATCTTTCTATCTATCTATATTAATCTAGTTTTTCATTTCAAGTGTGAAACATTCTTTGTGTACAACTTATGAAAAGAAACTGAAATTTAATTAATTTAAAAGAAACAAACATTCTTAGGACAACACCTAATCAGAGGAAGAACTCATATATAAAATTGAGTGCATCTGTATAACCATAGTCACAGTTCATAAAAGATATGTTGACAGAGTTAAGTTGAATTATCTTGTACTGACTACTGGATATAGGCACTGGCAATACACTATGAATAGAATATTGGACTCCTCACTGATCCTCTAGTTCACACGCTTGTCCTTTTTGACTCAAAAATAGGCAAGTTTTGGTTTTACCTGCACATGCTTACTTGATTCTTTAGCCTTAGTTTATATTTGCTTTATTTAATTTCATAATTGCTAGGCAGGTTGTGAATGTAATGCTAGACAGCTCATAATGAGGACATGATAGGCTCTGCTCTGTGATGTTATGAAGTTATTGCCCTGAGTTGTTATGTTTTTCTAGAAAACCTTAGTACTGACTTTTGCTCATCCTCATCACAACTTCAGACTTATGGGACATTTGTAGCACAAAACTTATAACATCAGCTCTGCCCCTAGAAAGAGACTGAAGATAAGAGCTAACACATAAGAGGAGTCAACTATGGGTGGGATTGAACCCAGTGGACACCAAGATTGGTAGCAGTTTCTTAGGTGGTAGCACTCTTCACAGTCATACATACTTAAGGAGAGGAATTCATGCTGCCTACGATGCCATAAGCTGAGACACATCAATGTTCTTTCTCTGGAGCTCTCCTGGGTTCCTTGTGTGCATCTCTTCCTCTAGCTAACATTAAGTACATACTTTCCTGAGATGAACAAAACTCACAAATACTGAAGCTTTCATTGAGCTACATGAGTCATTCCAGGGAATTTTGAAAACCAGCTGTGATCTTCAGATCTCCTGAACTTACAAATGGAATCAAAAGTAAAGGCAGAATTCTGGATGCTCTCTTCTCTGATTATTAAGGTCATGAATCCTACTTCTTAACTATAGAGGCTAAAAATATTGTCTAAACACGGGAAATCTGAAATTCTCTGGCAAAATAGCCTGTGATATAATTCCAAAACTTGTGTGGACGTATTTAAGGTTGTTCCCTGCCACTGCTATGACACAGAGGACAGAGGGTTAGCTGCTTTGCAGATGTTAGGGTCAGTGCACATATCCTATGTGAAGGTCTGTTTGTACCTGTACGTGTATATGAAACTATTGTTCTTTCACATATTGGAACTATGGAGCAAAACCAGGATGTAGGAAGGTTTCCCTAATTCCTTGTACTCTGGGTCTAATTAAAAAACTATATTATTTTTAAGCTTGGCTTAAGGTGCCCTTTTTTCTCCTGTCATGCATTTTTACGGATGATTTATACTTTCTATTTTTTTTGAGAGAGAAGTAACTAAATACTTAATTATGTGTACCCAGTATGGCCATATAGCTCATACCATACTCCTATAAAACAATAGTTTTATCTCTAGTATCTTACATGGGAATTACAAACTAATTTATAAGAACTGTGGTTGATTCTAAGAATATATAGTTTTTTTTTTTTTTTTAAATGTACTTCTCAGCAGTTCTTTTGTGAGGTGGGGGTGGTCTAATTCTTGTCAAAGTTAAAAAAAACTTAACAGTAATTTATGTTTCATTTTGTAAGTTTTAAATATCAAAACTGTGGAAATATGATGTGATAGCTAACAATGACCTTTCACTTTGATAGGATTTAGAAACATCTAGAAAAAAGGCCTCTGGGCAGGTCTATGAGGGCATTTCCAGGCCTGTTTAAATTCTGAAGTGTCACACATAAAATGAGCCGCACGACTGTATACACTGACATCATGAAATGCATGAAAAGAGAAAGTAAGAGGAACAAGGAATCATCAGTCCATGTTTTCTAACTATATGTGATGAGATCAGCCTCCCTATGTTTCAACCACCACAGCTAGAGTTAATCCTGTCACCTTATATCTTCCTCAGGATGGATTATGTCGTTATATGTGAGCCAAAATGAATCGCTTTTACCTTAGGTTGTCTCAAATATTCTGTCATAGAAAAATAAAAATAGCTGATACAGAAAATTGGTTCCAGGAATGGGATTGTTTCTGTGATAAATCTGATCAGTTAATTCAAAAGCCTTAGGAAATGGGTTGTGAGAGATGTTTGAAAGGATTTGGAGATGAGAGCTGGAAAAGTCCAAGAACATTGTTAAATGGAGTTTAACCAATTCTTGTGGGACTTTGGAATATTAGATTGCTGAATTGAGTGTGTACTTTGAAAATTAATAAAATTGTAGAAGAAAAGGATTCTATCTAAAACTGAGTCACATGCTGTTCATGTGATGATCTAGCAAACAATATAAATATAACCTCCTAATATAAATATAAGCCTTTGAGTGAGGCTGAAATAAAATGTTATTGGCTAAATATTTTGATGAAAGAAAATTTCAAGACACTAATATTAGTAATTTTGTGCCATGGTCATTCCTCACTGATGTTATCACACTGCAGGCAATTATGAAAGAACAACATATAGAATAAAAAATAAAGAACAGTTGGTGAGGAAAGGAATGGAAATGAATACAACCTTCCAGTTAAGTTTTTAAAAGGAATATGATGACCTAAGATGGGATAATAAAGCCAGTACTTTGAGGAGAAAACCCCAACCATCAATGGCTCCAACTTGTGAAAATGAACATTCATCAGAGAGAAGATCCAAAATAAGAAAACTTCTGAAGATGTTTTCTGACAGAATATATAACTGTATCAGGAGGCATTTTTCTCAGCATCTAAAAAGATGATCAGAAGTTATAACAGCTGTTATACAAAGAAACCAGACTATATCTCAAGGTGGAAGAACTTAGCAATATTGTGCTGGTTTATAAGAATCAAATATATATGAGTGAGGGGTTTGTGGAAGTTTTCAATAAGGTTCAAGACAGTCACTGAGAAAACACTATATTTTTAAAGGTTGGACTTCCTGTAAGGAGCTCATGCAGACCATTGCATAAAGGGGAAAATATGAATCCTAAGTTGTAAAAGAGACTCCATGATGCTGTAATGCCCAAACTAGAGGATGTCTGCTGAAAATTGTCATTGGCACAAAGTGAAGCCAGCAAGATAAATAAATAAATAAATAAATAAATCTGTAAGCAGTAAAACTTGAGGGGCAGTACTTTGAGGTTTGTACTATGATTAAATTATGAGTACTGGATGCTAGACATGAAGTTAAATGCTAAGGTATTTCCTCAAAGACCTTAGATTCTACATTGCTCCACTTTTTTTTTTCTTTTTGTGTTTCTATTCCTTTCTTTTAAATAGGAGTTTTGGTGTAGGTTGTTATAAAACCAAAGTGACAAATTTACATTTTATATGTTATATA
>NW_026068102.1:3697544-3704555 GCF_014885135.2 Alexandromys fortis
AAAAAAAAAAAAAAAAACAACATCTTGAATTTTGCAGGCAAATGAATGGAGCTAGAAAACATTATTTTGAGTGAGGTAACCCAGATATAGAAAGACAATTATCACATATACTCATTTATAGGTTGTATTTAAAGCAAAGATAACTAGCCAACTAGCCTACAAACCACAATCCCAGAAAACTTAGACAACAATGCAACAATGAGTACACTAAGAGAGACTTACATAGATCTAATCTACATGGGAAGTAGAGAAAGACAAGATCTCCTGAGTAAATTGGGAGCATGGGGACCCTCAGGGAGGGTTGAAGGGGAAGGGGAGAGGCAGGGAGGGGAGCAGAAAAAAATGTAGAGCTCAGAAAAATTCAATTTCAAAAGGACATGAATAATTCCTTAAATGGTTTTTCACCCATTTGAGCTTATTCTGTTGAGGATTCTCTGTTTACAGCTGTATTCCATTTTAAATTGGATTTATTTCGAAGTCTTATTATTTAATTTCTTTTACTTTTCTTTTTAAAAAAGAAAACAAACTATTTTTTTCTGTTTACAAACAACCAATTCCAGTTCCCATTCCCTGACCTCCTCCCATTCCCTCCACACACCCTTCCACCCTACCCCCATCCAATCCTCAGAGATGGTAAGGCACATTGCTTTTGGGAAGGTACAATGCCCTCCCTACTATATCTAGGTTGAGTGGGATATACATACAAAGAGAATAGGTTCCATAAAAGCCAGTACAAGCAGTAGGGATAAGTCCACATGTCCCTGCTAGTGGTTCCACAGTCTGCCCCATGCATACAACTGTCACCTACATTCAGAGAGACTGCTTTGGACCTATGTTGGTTCCATCCTTTTCTGGATGGAGTAAGTGAGCTCCAATTAGTTCAGGAAACTGTTTCAGTTGGTGTTCCTAACTCATTCATTGCTCATTTTCTCAATCCTCCCACTATTCAACTGGACTTTAGAGCCCAGTGCTCTGATGTTGGTCTCTCTGCCTCTGTTTTCATTAGTTGATGGATGAAGGTACTATGGTGATATTGAAGATATTCATCAATCTGACTACAGCACAAGGCCAGTTCAGGCACCCCCTTCTCTATTGATTGGGTATATCCTTGGGTATTCCTAGGAATTTCTCTAGTGCCAGGTTCTTGCTAGCCCCAAAATGGCTCCCTCAATCAAAATATCCTTTTCCATGCTGTCATCTCTGTCTTTCCTCCATATCAAGTATACTGCTCCCTCAAGTTTTCCTCACCCTCCTCTTTCCCCCTCCACTTCCCCTTCCACCTTCCTTAGTCTCCCCACCCCCATGCTCCCAATTTTGTCAGGCGATCTTGTTTATTTCCCCTTTCCAGGTGGATCTATGTATGTTATCTTAGGATTCACCTTGTTACTTAGCTTCTTTAGGATCATGAACAATAGGCTCAATATCATTTTCTTTACAGCTATTATCCACTTATGAGTGAGGCCATACCATGTTCATCTTTCTGGGTCTGGATTACCTTACTCAGGATGGTTTTATCTAGCTCCATCCATTTGCGTGAAATCTTGGTTTCTCAAGTTCTTCATATATTTTGGTGAACAGCACTCTATTAGATGTGGGGTTGGTGAAGATCTTGTCTCATTTTGTAAGCTGTCATCTTGTCTTACTTAGTGTGTCCTTTGTCTTACAGAAACTTATCAGTTTTACAAGGTCCCATTTATTGATTGGTGCTCTCACTGTCTGTGTTGCTGGTCTTATATTTAGGAAGTGGTTTCCTGTCCCAATGCATTCAAGGCTACCTTCCACTTTCTCTTCAATCATGTTCAGTGAATCTGGATATATGTTGATGTCTTTGATCCATTTAGACTTGAGTTTTGTGCAGGGTGATAGATGTGCGTCTATTTTCCACCTACTACATTTGACACCCAGTTATGTCAGCACCATGTGCTGATGTTTTTTTTTTTTTTCTTCCCATTGCATAGTTTGGAATTCTTTGTTAAAAATTAGGTATTCATAAATGTGAGGGTTAATGTCAGGGTCTTTAATTAATTCCATTGGTTCAGCTGTCTGTTTTTTATGCCAATATCAGGCTATTTAGAGATCCAGTGATTACATCCTTGTGTATATACCCAAAATATACTCAATCATACCATTAAGATCCAAGCTCAACTATTTTCACAGAATCATTATTAACAGTAATCAGAACCTAACCTAGATGTCCTTCAACTGAAGAATGGATAAAAAGAATGTGGTACATTTAAAGAACGGTGTATTTCTCATATATATATATATATATGAATAAGATCACGAAATTTTCAGGAAAATAGATAGAACTAGAAAAAACATTTTGAGTGAGATAACCCAGACCCAGAAATACAAACACAGTATGTACTCATTCATAAGTGGATATTATATGTGAAGCAAAGGAATACCAGACCACAATCCACAGCTCCAGAGAAACTAGGTAACAAGGATGATCTAAAGAGGGACACATGCATCATTCTGGGCAGGGGAAATAAATGAGATCTCCTCAGAAAAATGGATACATGGGGGCGGTAAAGGGAAGGGGATGGGTGATGAGAACATGAAGGAACCAGATAGTCACATTGTGGAAAAGGATGGGGTGGAGGAGAAAGGAAAGAGTTATCTAGATAGTGGGAATGATTACAAGGTTAGGGAGAAATTCGATTCTAGGGAAATTACCTGGAATCCACAAAGATGATCACAGTTAAGACCACTAGCAATAGTTGAGAGGGTGTCTAACTGGCCTTTCCATGTAATCAGTTTGATGACTGCCCTAACTGTCATGATGAACCTTCATCTAGAGCAAGGCATCCCACCATATGGAATAAGCTTCAAAAATCCATTTCATGCACTAAGGATAGATCCTGATTCTATAACCAGGGGTCCCACAAACAGTCCAGGCTACAAAACTGTCACCAACAGGCAGAGAGTCTATTTCCATTTCATGAAAGATCCTCAGCAGTCTTTTTACACTCTGTGATCTCCCATAGGATCAGGTCAACTATCTCTGTAGATTTCCTAGCCATGATCTTGACCCCTCACTTACTCACATAATCCTTCCTTTCTCTCTTCACACAGACTCCCATAGCTCAGCCTGGTGCTTAGATGTGGATCTCTGCACCTGCTTCCATCAGTTAATAGATGAAGGTTCACTAGAGATGTTTAAAATCTCCTTACTAAAGCGTCCTTTTTGGTAAATACCTTTCAAAGCATCATAATATGTTAGTTAGACTCCATGGGAAGAAAGGACATCAATGACTTTACTCAGCTCTAATTCCTGTGAGATACACTACTGACTATTGAAGTATGATATGCCCATGGGTACAATATTGGCATGAATGTTATGTAGACAAACAATCAATCAGTTTCTGATTGGATTTATAGCCCATTCCATGGGAGGAAAGCCATGTCTGCTACCATAAATCTGGTTAAGAACACATGATTGGGTAGCTAATTAGGTCCCAGGACTGCTCTTGCTAATTTTATTTTGCTAAATGGACATACTATCGAAGCATATTCTAAACATATACTCTATACCTATAAATTGGTGAAGCTCCCATGTCTCTTCAGAGTTTTATTTTGTTCTATGGATGGTGATTAGCACAGATACTCAACAATTAGTCAAAGAGTGCAGAGAGTTTGTGGTGTCCTCAGCTACAAATTGAATATCTCTAATATTACCTTTCCCACCAAGGCTGATGAAACCCAGATTATAAGGACAGAAATATTGTAAGAACAAGATTTCAGGGATTTTATTTATGTTGGTTCATGGGATATTGGCCAACTAGAATATGTGTTCAAAAATAAAGACCTATCAAGTTTGGCTAAGAATAAACTATGTCTTATGCTCTTTGATATGAAGTGTTTTGTTGTGAGAATGGGCATTGGTGAATGGATGTGAAGGAAGTTTTAGGAAAATGAGTTAGTATGCCAGAATATCTGTATTGCCTTCTCCAAAAGCCTGCCTGGCTTGTGCTTGGTTTCCCTGTCCTAAATAATCATTGTAGTTGCTTGCAACTGATGGCATGAGCCAGAAACAAGTGGAAAGTTCTAGCTCCTGCTGATCATTTGTAGTGCAGACTTAATAAAGCCAGGGAATCAATAATGTCACCACTTTTACAATGATACCACAGCATATACGGGGGATTCCCTTCTGTCATATTTTCTTATTGAAGTATAATCTTAACTGAATGTTAAGAAGAATGTTTCTTAGACTGAATATTCCCGAAGTTCCAGCCCCATATAAATATATAGAGAAATTTTAATCTAATCATTAATCCAGAAAATGCTCCACAACCTTACAAGCCAAACTGAGAAAGGTATTTTCTCAACATTGTTCATTTTTTCTAGAAGACATTGGCTCAAGTCAAAATGACAAAAATCTAACTAGTGTAATATAAATGGGGCCTGGTTGTTGGGGTTTCTGTCCCACTCAGTACCCCACAGTCGGCAAGCCCCGAAGAAAATCACACAGAGATCTCTATTAGTTATAAAGTAGATTGGCTTATCAGTTCAGACTTCTTATTAGTTCCTATGACTTATATTAACCCATTATTTTGATCTATTTTTGCCATATGGCTCAGTACCTTTTTCAGCTGGCAGGCCACATCCTGCTTCCTAGGTGGTCTTCTCAGGACTGGAAGGAATCAGCTTCCTCCTTCCCAGAATTCTCCTGTCACCTCTATTTCCTGTCTGGTTTTCCCACTTATACTTCCTGCCTGGCCAATCAGCATTTATTTAAAACACGATTGACAGAATATAGACAATTCTCCCAGACCTAGTTTTTGTGAACCAGTTGCCCTCACTCCCACTGACTGACAGTGTAACTTCCTTATGATCTGTAATTAACAAGGATGTTTGTGTTCTTTCTGGTTAGTGGGTCTCCACAGAAGGAGTAGAGGTATAAAAGGTTGCTGGGCAAAATAAAGACTGCTGTTATTCCACCTGAAAAGAAGCCTCCATGTCTCAATCCTGGCACACAACCCCCCCCCTCCAGCCAGTCTCAGCTATACAGGCTGCGCTGGCTGCAGCAAGTGGAGGTCCCACTGAGATCTGGAAAGTGGGGATTCATGAACGAGGTTGCTAAGTCCAAGGAGCGTATTGGGGAAGGTAATGTGTTTTTATTTTTCATTCCCAGAGATACTATGAGGGACATCCTCCAAAAGATAAGCAAGTATAAAGAATCAGAAGGGTGAATTGAAAGGCCTCAAAATGTAACAGAAACTCTTAAAGCAACAAGGCACAGAAGTAACAAGGAAGACAGCCAAAAATTTTGTACAGAAGGGGGTTTAAATGTCCAGCCTGGGAACAAGCCAAGTCAGATTAAAAGGAGTATGTATATCTTCATCCCCAGAGATGCTCTGAGAGATGCCCTCTGAAAGATTGGCCAGTAGGGAAGCAATAAAGAGGAGGCAGGAGGGTGAATTGAGGTCCTCAAAAGATAGAATATGTACAGATGTATGTTATTATGTTGATTGTGTTGTATTTTGTGTTCTGGACTGGAGAAAGATATTTGATCTAGGAACTGCTAGGAAAGATATTTTGACTTTAAAATACAGGCCTAAGGATTTGATGCTTTGGAAAAGAGGTTCTGCCTCTCAGAAGTGGGTACCAGATGGGACAGAAACCCCAACAAGCAGGCCCCTTCATGTTACAAACTAGAATATTGGTCAATGGAAATTTGCATCCTAGTTCACCATCACATTTCTTACTTCAGTTCTATGGTGAAAAAACCAGAGATAATCCCCTTATATCAGTCGTTTAAATGTTTCACCTCAAAATGAAAATTAATGTTTACCATAATTTAAAACTAAAATTTATTTTGCTTTCTACAGTTGTGGGGGGAAGAGGGAGAGAACTGGGAACCAGTTGGTACCTAAGGACAAAAATTTCTACCAAAATTGTGAGGAAATGGGACCAAGGGAAAGGGCAAAGTGTGAACTTTGCACCAAATGAAGGTGGAATTTTCTTAATCACACTCATTTTTGGTACCTAAAACCTCTTGATTACTTTCTATTGTTCTGATCATGTTAGCTCACACCTCTTCTGTCTGGGCCTTGATTGGGCAATGAGTGTGTGGAAAGTCTTAGTTTACTATTTTACTGATACAACTTGCCAAGTTCTCAGATCTGCTTTAAGACCTTATCTTTGGAGCTAGCTATAGCCTGGGCATCTAGACCCGATAAATTCTTTTATCTAAATTATAAAATTTCAGAATTTTCTGATCTTGCTAACAAATATTTTTACAGATCATAAGAAACTTTAAAATGTATAAATTGCAATTACAATCATTTGAAAAACATATTTATTTTAATTCATGCACAGGTATGTATGCCTGTAGGTAATTGTACCCCCAGAGACCAGAAGAAAGTATGATATTCTCCTGGCGATGAAATTGCAGGAATTTCTGAGCTACTCAACTTAGGTGCTGGGAATTTGGGATCTGTGAAAGAGCAATGATTACTGTACCACAGAGCAGTATCACTAGCTCCAGTTAACACACTTTCAAACCAAACATTATTGATTAGGTGTATATGCTTTTATTTATTTAAACATGATTCAATATTATACTTAGCTGTTATCCAATAACATGTACTTTTGTTTTTATTATATTTATTTTAACCAATTTAAATTGGTTTTAGTGGATTTTTTTTTAAAAAGTTAAACTAAGAAAGCACTTGTCTCTGTATCTGACTGCTCTTATCATTATAATCAATAGTATTAATAGTTGTCTTACTAATGAAATGTGATAATAACCCCACCAATAATCTTGTGAGACACTTTTAAACATATTCAACTGTTTTTTTAATGAATTTCAAGTTTTCTCTTCTATTATCATTGGAGTCATTTTGCTTATATTTCTCTAAACAAATGCAAATAGCTTTATCCTTTTCCTGTTGTACTATCTGACAAACCTAAATTCCTTCCAAAAATTATAATGGGTTATAAAGCAAATGTTGCTACAATTTGCTCTTCCTAATGTCTTTAAATTTTTTTCAGCAGAATTATATA
>NW_026068102.1:3705157-3719721 GCF_014885135.2 Alexandromys fortis
CTCCCCTTCTCACTTTTCTCTCCCCATCTCCCCTTACGAGAAAAGCTTGGTTTTGTCTTACATCATTAAGCATGAAGCATGTCACATCCTACATTCTCTGCAATTTGTAATTATTTCCCATTGATGCATAAAACACAGTTATCAGTAAAAAGGTTTCTGCTTTTTACTGTAGAAATAGGATAATCACTCACTTATCTTCATAGGTCTACTATAAATATATTACAGAGGTTTTTTATGTTGTAATTTTACTTTCATTTATCTTTAAGAATATTTTTATTTTTTCTTGATTCATTGATTACTCAAATTGATTACTATTTGCTTAATCTCCATGAGTGTCTATATTTACTAGAGAGATATAAGTTGCTAATTTTAACTTTTATTGAAGTGTGATCAAATAGGACATAATGAATGAATTCAATCTGTTTGAATTTGTAACGATTAGTTTTGTGTCCCAGAATGCAGTCTATTTTTAAAAATCCATGTGCTCCTTAAAAGAATGAGTAATCTTCATTGTTTGAAAGTAATAGAATGTAGATATCTCTTGAATCCATATTATGTGTAATGTTAATTATTTCTAATGATTTTCAGTTTATTTTTGTTCAGATGCATAGTGGCAAAAGTGGTCTGTTAATAATATAAATAGATTAATGTCAATCTTGATTTTTAAAACCTAAAACACATTATTTACTGAAAATAGGTGCCCTAAAGTATGATGCATATGTGTTTAGGATATTAACATCTTCTTGGTTAACTGTTCTCTTTATTAGAATGAAGTGTCCCACTTTAACTCTTTTAATTAGTGTTACTTTAAAGTCTATTTGTCAGATATTAGGACTGCAACACCGGCTTATGTTCTGGTTCTATTTAACTGGAGTATGTTTGTCTCTACTTTTACCCTTAGGTAGTGTAAATCTTTAAAGCTAAAATGGGTTTCTTAGTCTGACTGAGATTATTTTAAATGCCAGCATGGTACTGCAACTGATGGAAGCAGATGCACATCCACAGAAAAGCACTGGGCTGAACTCCCAAAGTCCAGTTGAAGAGTGAAAGGAGTGAGAATACACAAAGAGTTCAAGAAAATGATGGAGGCACCCACTGAAACAGCTTACCTATGCCCACCAACTCTAGTCTGACAGCTAGGGAACCATCATAGGACCAAGCTAGGAACTCTGAATGTAGGTGACAGTTGTATACCTGGGGAAGACTGTGGAGTCAGAGGCAAAAAGACCAAGATTTATTCCTACTGCTTGTTCTGAATTTTTGGAACCCATTCTCTTTGCAGGGGCACCTTGCTTATCCTAGATATAGTGATAAGGTCCTTGGTCCGGCTTCAAATCAATCTGCTAGATTTTGTTAACTCTTATGTGAAGCCTTACTCCATTTGAGGAGTAGATGAGGGGTAGAAAGAGAGATGGGTGGGAATGGTAGGAAGAGGGGAGGGAGTAAGTACTGGATTTGGCATAGAAAATGAGAAAAATAAGTTTTTTAATTAATTAATTTAGTTTGTTTCTTGTAGACAAGTTTTCGAAGAAGGATTTGGTTTTCTGATCCATCCAGTTAGCCTGTGAGAAGAAGAAGAAGAAGAAGAAGAAGAAGAAGAAGAAGAAGAAGAAGAAGAAGAAGAAGAAGAAGAAGAAGAAGAAGAAGAAGAAGAAGAAGAAGAAGAAGAAGAAGAAGAAGACGATGATTGGGGGACATTAATAGTTAAAGTAATTGAATTATGGTGTTAATTTGTGTCATTGTGCTGTTTATTTTTGCAGACTTGTGTTCTCAATGTTACTTCCTGTTTTAATAAATACAGTTTTTTTATATCTTTCTATAGTCACTCTACTATATACATTCTCTCCTCAGGGTGAAATAATTACTTTTGTATTGTTTTTATGTCTTTTATACATAAATTAAAAGGATATTTATATTGTGGAAAGTTTTATTTTATTTTAGAGCCCCTTGTACCTTTACTTTACTCACTAATTGTGTCACCAGTTAACTTCCCTTCATTCCAGTTTGTGAAAGTTATCATTAGGAAAACAGTTAACACTGTCATCAGAAATGGGAGATTGTCTGATACTATCATAGAGTAAGAAAAACCAGGTCCTTCAAATTAAAGCCAAAATACCCCTATAAGGCAAAAAGATAAGATACCCAATCTCAATCTCAAAGGCTTCTTTTCCTTTTTATAAAATCAGGTGATAAGTCTATCCAGATGTTTTACTTAGGGTTTCTATTGCTATGAAGAGACAATATGACAACAGTAACTCTTAAAAAGGAAAACAAGTAATTGAGGTGGCTGCTTACATTTTCAGAAGTTTAGTCCATTATCATCATGGTGGTGATCATGGTGGCATGCAGGCAGACACAGTGCTGGGGAAGGTGCTAATACATGTTAATATGCAGACAATAAGAAGTAGATTGTCTCACTGGGCATGGCTTGGGCATATATGAACCCTTAAAGCCCACCTCCACATTGACATACTTCCCCTAACAAGACCATACCTACAAATATACTATACCAATGGCACACCTCCAAATATTGCTACCCTCTTTGAAAAATACTATCTTTCAAATAACCATATCAGGTAAACAACCCTGCTCAGTGGGACATTCTGAAATGATGAAGTGATCTCTGCTTCTCTTCCATGACATGATGGCCACCATACACATGGCAGGCAAAATTACACAATTTTACTTCATTGCATGTATTGTAATTATTTTATTGAAATCATGCAATCATTCATTTGTGGTCAGTAGTTGTCAGTCTGTACTATCTCACTCAACTCTCCTCTACTTGTTGGATTTTTGTCTGTGACTTCCTTCATTTAAAAGTCTCTTTGAGCATCAAAATTAATTTTGTCTTCTCAAATATAGAAGATTTCCATGTGGCTTTCTTATCCAGCTGTAGAATGAGAAAGGGTATGTATAAACAGCACAGCATCCACAGGAGCCAACAGTATCTTAACAGGGTTCTTATCAGCGGAGCACTCCAGCAGAATATATTACTGCCCTGCCACTTCCATGGTGGAAGCTGAAATCAGTCTGAAATATCACTAGGAAGTTGTGACCTCTTCATTTTCTCTTTTACAGGTCATGGTTTCGGGGTCATGAGGCATTAATACTTTTGGGACTGCTTGTCCAACAAAAGGTGACATGGGGATTTCAAATTATCTTTAATGCAATGGATGCAAATAGCCTGGTCATATGTGGGAAGACCAAAAAAAACCGAGGTTAAGGGAAGGGTGTAAATTGTTCCAGTGCTGATTTGGGTCTATGTTAGAATTCACTGAGTTTAGCCTTTTAGATGTCATGTGCTAATTTGCTCTGGTTAGTCTCCATTCTGACAAACTGAGTCCTTCCCCAGCATTATAGTCCTTTGTCCCCATGAGTGCAGTTCAGCTAGCACCAGAGGGTTGGCATCCTGGGAGCTGAACTCTGTTTTCCTTGTTCTTTTATTTTTTTCTCTTTGGCTTTGGAGCCTGTCCTGGAACTAGCTCTGTAGACCAGGCTGGTCTCGAACTCACAGAGATCCGCCTGCCTCTGCCTCCCGAGTGCTGGGATTGTTTTCCTTGTTCTAAAGTAGAAGATTAACTTCCTCACACTCGTGTAGCTTGAGAAAAGGTTTATTGTAACTCAATTCTTCAGAAAAACTTTTGTGGACAGACATAGGGAAGATGTGGTGAAGAGCTCTGGCCGTTGTAGGGAAACATATTCTGGACGCAGTTACTGGGAGCTGAGTAGCAAGTGTAGAGGAGGGGCTGGAAACTTGATTGGGTAAAGCTTTCAATGACTAATAATGACTTACTTCTGCAAGTTAGATCTCAATAGTTAAGATTCCACAGCCTCCCAAAACAGCACAACAAGCCATGGAACAAGTAACCAAAATACAAGCCTGTAGGGGAGATCTCATGTTCAAATCATGAGAGGTTTGAAGTACGTTGCGTGACTAGGGTGCCCAAGAATCTAGGGCTTGAAACATTTATGTTGGCAAGGAAAAACACTAACCAAGTCTTATCCAGTGAATGGCACAGGTTTAGAAATTAAAAACAAAACATAACAAAAATCTTTGCTGAGAGATAGGCTATCAATCACTTACTATCTTCCTTAGGTCATTGTCTCATCCCAGCTCTCCATGTCTGTATGTCATGGGATGAATAAATAATTACATAGGATAAGCAAAGCACCAAGCCTCAAGCAAGGGTATAACATCGAGAAAGCACTTAGTATAGCCATGTTTACAATGATTAACTTTTATTATAATCATGCATTGCATATTAACCAGGCAATAAAATCAGAGCAATGAACCATTTTCTTTTTATCTGCTTATGTTCAGGAAAAATTTAATTGTACTCTGTCTCCTCTTCTTCTTTGGGTACCAGGAAGTGAGTGAGGTGAGAATGAGAAGTAGTACCCCGGCAGAAGGGATACCTCTCAAGCACAATCATTTTTTTTTTTTTTACCTTCATTTACGTGAATCTGCAGCCTGGGAATTCATGTCAATTTATCATAAAGCAGCTTTATTAAAAATAATAAGGTATCCAAATTAATTAAAGCTATTGCTCCTGAGGGCAAAGGGGGATTCTCGCCAATATTGATATAGATTTCCAGGTATTTTCAGGGTGTTTCCAAGGAATTGAGTAGACAAGAATGACAACAGTTTCACTAATTTCCCACTCCTTTTACTTCCTCCTCTTCTGTTTCTTCTCTCCTCCCTCATAATTTTCACCATGACTTTGTGTTTGTCTCTCTACCTTAACTGCTTATGTCTGGAGAATCCTCTGAATGGACACCATGACCCTCAACAGGGTCCCACCACCAGGAAAACTTTCAAATATAGACAATGATCCAGGAGGGATCTATAAGTATAAGCTAGAACTGTGCTATGTTGCACCATACCCATAATCTACAAGTGACCATTTGCCATATAATATGTGCTCCAGTCTAATTAGATGTCCTGGGTTGTGAATTTGATTCCACATTTGTTGACAGAACTAACCCTGAGTTAAAATCTTTGGGAAAATACTGTATTTATATTGAAAATGGTCATATTTTTTGTTGTCATTTCTGTAAACAATAGTGAATAACTATGTAGTAGTACATTTTATTTGGCACTGCAAGAGGTCAGAAACTTATTTCAACTATGCAGATGAATGTGCATTCATCCATTCCAGACAAATACTATGCCATTGCATATAAAGAACCAGAGTATGCTTTTCAGAAGATGCTGCCCTGAAACCTATCCTCTGCATGCTGGAGACTACTTGTTAGAATGATATGTAACCTCACTCACAATTATTTGTTCACCTTAGGTAGCTATATAGTTATAATTTGAAATACAATGACTTGCCCACATTGCACTTGTGTTGAACTGAACTGGTCTAAACCAGTACTTGGTCCCAGAATCAGCTGCGTGGATATGGTCTGAGAACTTACTAGGATCATGCTTTCTCAGCCCCATAAGACATAGTGATTCAGTAGCTGTGATCCTAGAGTCTGATGAAAAGACACCACACATGATTTGATGAGGATAATCTTAAAAATAGCTAGTATAACTTGTGGTGGCCACTTCCTCGACCCCAAGGGGCTGGTCCCATGTCTCTGAAAGGAAAGAGTTAGGTCAGGACCTTCTGAAGACTCCGGATTTCCCACTCCATTGCTATCACGAAGGCAGCACTGATTCTGTTTTGGGCCCTCTGCCTAGTGCCTTCCCTATGCAGTTCTCCTTTCTGCCTACCAGTGGTTATGTTTATTCAAGGAGTTCAGTCACCTTGCAAAATAAAAACACCACAGTTTAACCAGCAAATATTGACTCAAGCTGTTACGCTTGTGTATTTCAGCAACTCCCAGTGTTTGCAGGCTCAGCAAGCAAACAAAAGCAGGTACAGGAAGTTATTGTGGTGTTTGAAGGCCTTGTTTGTTTTTGTTCAGCTGAGGCATGTTGTCTATTGTGTGAGGCTGGTTACTGAAGAAGTACTCTGCAGTTGATAAGGCCAAAGGCTTTAATAGAATGAAAATGCATCTTACATTTCCACTCAAAGAGTTTATTTTAATTGCATTTTGAATTATATTGTACCCTAAAGTCCTGTTTTTACCCAGCAATGTGCTTCTTCAAAATTAAACCTTGCAAAGAGCAGAACATGTACTGGAGTACTGCCTAATGGGAAGGTTTGAATTCAGGAATTTAGTTTGAGGGAGGTTCTTGGTCACATTCTGTATAAAGTTAAATATTTCTCCAAACCTGAAAAGAACAAGTGTCGGAAATTCTTTATATATTTTGTTTTTTCTTGTTGCTTTGTTTTAAAGAACATATGGTATCACTATGAAGCCCTGGCTTACCTGGAAGTTGTCATGTAGAATGGTTAGCTTAGAACTCAAAGACCCATCTCCATCTAACTCCTAGTTTTAGGGTTAGAGAAGGCTACTATGCCCAATTGTCCAGATACTTTCACATTTTTTTATTTAACTTTTTAGCATAATTAACTTAGTGAGTACTGAAAAGAATGTCTTTTTTTTTTTTCTACCTGGTGTATTGGAATACGTAGGTATAAGGTGAAAGTTTGTACCAGTCTGGGACCAAATGGAAGGAACACAGAAGGGTCTAAGAGTAGCCTTGAAATTTGGGGACAGGGAGGCATAAGAGCAAGGAGAAGCAATGATTCCCAAACTCATCCCTCTCCCTATTCTCTCCTAGATTCCTCATCTCCATAGCTTATTTGTCTTATTTCTCTTGCCTTCCTTTTCTCTTTTCATTCTTGGTAATTTTATTTTCTCCCTTATTTCTGTTCTTTAACTCCATCCTTCTGAATAATATAGTCAGAGAAGCAAATACTGGAAAAATGAAGGAATTTGTCCCCTAGCTAAATCATGTTCTCTACTCCAGGCACATATATTGTAAACATATTCTTTCATACCATACAGAGGCATAAAAGTACACATATATGCATTTAGAGAAAATAAGTTTTTTTGCCTACATATTGGTAAAAATGTGAAATTTTTTTATCCATACAAGCAACACTAACATTGAAAACATTAAATAACTGGGTGTTTTGTGATCGTGTACCTGAAACACTCGTTTAGTAATGGTGAAATTGGGTCTCATGTAGCTTGAGAATCAGTACTCTTTGTATCTTCAGGGTGTGGGTAGTTAACATAAAACATTCTGTACTTCAAAAAACCATTTCACTTCCACTCTGTAGCCTTCAGCGAAGGGACCAAAAACCAAAATTATAACTAACCCAATATTTTATTTATTAAGCCATTCTTTTACCTGCATAAATCATTTACACAGGTTATCCCTTTTTGTTAACAGAGAAGTCAAATTTGAAGTGTGATGAAAGATATTTCAATATAAACTTAAATATAAAACTTAACAGGAGGCATTCATAAGGGAGTATCACAGGAGGGGTGCACATTTCTCAGAAGAGTAAAGGAAACTATTTAAATGTGAATACTTAGTAAGGGGACACTGGAAGCTCTAATGACCATTTTTACTAAATAAGTCTATATTGATGTTTCAAATGAAATATGGTGATGAAAGAAAGATTATTTCACTGATTGGCTTGCTTTTTCTTAGAAATGACCTTTGATTTCTTTACTGAGAAACTGTTTTTGTGACTGAAGCTCAGGTCATGGCTTGGTTCTCTCCAGCAATGTGATCAGTACATAGGATATTTTGAAAGTATGAAAAAAGGTCTTCTCATTGTACAAATATCAGTGCTGTTGTTAATTCCCTAACTCTCGATGGTATTAAAAGCATACCTTAGCTAGGGAGTTCCCCATGTGGCTATGTTTTGAAAAGTCTCTTCAGGATAGAAGAATTTACCTATCACAGAGACTACATAGCTAAATGTAGGTAGAAAATGTACCTTTCACACAAAAAACAGACATTGGGGGACGCTGGACAGTTTTACAGTACAGACTCACTTCCAGCTAACAACAGAAAAAAGACAAGGGCTGACAGTTGCTCTGAACTCACACATCGCATACCAGTCTCCAGTCCTGAGGAACAAGAACTTTGGCTGCTTTTACCTTGGTCTTTCTTTTACTTCCCCCTTTGTGGCACATTTACTTTATTATACAAACAAATCTCAATGATTTTCATTTTTATTCCTCAATTTACAGACATCTGTATACACATAGTGTATTACTGGACAACTTTTTTTAACTTCATTTTTATTTTCTTATCAGAATTTCTTGCTTTATTTTTAGAAGGTTTTTTACTTTAAGAGTTTATTGTATTTTTATTTTGATTCTCCTTTACATAAGTATCTAATTTTATTTCAAAACATTTCATTATTGAGAAATCTTTTTTCTTTTATATGCTGTTCTTTTATATAACACCCTTTTAATCTTCTTCTTTTATCTCATTCACTTAGTATATCTATAGTTACCCTAGGTAATTTGTACCTTCATAGCATATTGTACACTATCTTGGTCATTTGTATGATGTAAAGTTACTGTTACAACAGTAACTATCTTTGTGTGTTAATGGGCATTAACTATCATAATTAGTATGTTAACTAAGAATATTCAAAAATTATCCTGGAAAAAAAATATATATATATAACACACAAACAAACACACCATGGAAAAGCATGTGAAAACTCCAAAAGATCAGAACTCCAATGACTAATTAAAAATGCTGAAAAAGGCCAAAAGCTGGAATAAGAGCCAAATGTTTTTTTAGCAAAATTTTCAATGCCATAAAAGATGATTTGAAAAAGCAGATTAATCCAAAACAAAAAGGATGAGAAAAAATACACAAAATAGAAAACAGAAAAATGAACAAAAAGAAAATTAAATAGAAATTCAGCAAGCAAATTAATATTTTGAACAAAATGAGAAATGTTGTCATAGTTTGCTTTCCATTGCTATAATGATCACAATAACCAAAAGCAAGTTTGGGAAGACAGGGTTTATTTTAGCTTACAGGCCACAGACCTTCATCAGGGAAGGCAAGACCAGAACAGAAGCACAATTCATCCAAGAACAATGATTGGGACTTGCTCTCAGGTTTACATTAAATTGCACTTTATTTTTAATACAGTTCAGGCCTACATGCCTTGGGATGGCACTATTCATAGCAAGATAGGCCCTCTCTGTAAAGCATGGAAAGCACTGGAGTGGGAGCTAGCAGGGTAGAAGTTTCCAGCTACATTTCTGGTTCATTCCTCTATGTTGTAAAATAAAAGAATGTGGTGTCTTTAACAACCATGTGGTGCTGGTAGGCAATCAACATCAATGGCAACAATTTGTTTTTAGGAGCTCCTAGGGAGCCCATAGCTCAGGATTTTCATTAGAAACTGTGTAGCTTCTGGGACTGGTTCTATCACTCTTGCAGAATGCTTCCCTTCAAACTGCTTTCATTTATTTCATCTTATTTATAATTAGCATACAAAATAGTAGCTTTCCTTATGTCTTTTCTACATATCCTTAGTCTGATGTACTGGACAGTTGAGTCAACTTCATTCAAGGTATAAGTCATTCAAGAGGAAGGAACAATTGAGATAATGACTCCAAAAAGTCAGGCTTCAGTCAACTCTGTTGGGTACTTCCTTAATTACTGATTGATGAGGAAGGGCCCATCCTCTTCTGGGTGTTTGGATTTGTGGACTGATGATCTTGGGTTTTATAAGAAAGCAGGTTGGGCAAACCATGGGAGCAAGACAGTAAACAACACTCCTCCTTGGCCTCTGTGCCAACTCCTGATTCCAGGTTCCTACCTTCAGTGCATTTACTGATGAACTATTATATGGATCTGTGAGCAAAATAAATTCTTTCATAATTAAGTTACTTTTGTCAATACTATTTAATCACAGCAATGCTAACCATAACTAAAGACACTTGGGTCAACACACTCTACCCTTCTTCTATCTCCCTGCTCCCTATCCCCACCAAAGCCATTCTAACTCCAGGACTCATGCTTCCACATTCATATTGCATTGATTTGCCACCTCCATGCCCCACTCCATCCTTTATCTCCTACAGACATGTCTTCCTGGCCTTTATATGTGCTCACTTACACATAATATGTACATATTAAATTTTGAAGTTATATGCACATATGAGAAACTGTGACTTTCTTAGCCTATGTGACCTCATTTAATGCAATATTCTGCTGTGCATATCTTACATTGAACAACCTCAATATACTGCTGCCATTTAGTAATGCTAAAATCCTATTAATATGTTTTATGTATAATAAAAACATCCAAGAATTAGATAGCAATCAATTAGTCATATAGATGCCAAGCGTCAGGATATTTAATAAATAAAAGGGAGACATTTTCCATCCTTTTGACCAACCCAGTAAAACTGATGCTTCAAATCATGGTGTAATTGGGAATGGAATAAAGGCTGGAAAGTGTGATGAGAATGTTGAGAGCTTTCAAAGAAGAGGTGCTAGTGAAAGACCTTTAATACAAATTATTCATCATCTGAACTATTAATTTTTAATTAGAAAGAACGTAAGTTCTATATCTTGCAATATAATCCAAGACTACTAAAAAGTATCAACCCTTTTAAAGTGCAATGTAAGGGGAAGACAAGCAAGGCAAGGCAAGTGGTTTATAAACATGATACTCAGCAATAAGTTATATAGCTATATTTCTTCCTTCACTTTTTTCTAATCATCTATAGCCCTTTAATGTGTTGAATAGATTTATGAACATTAAATAGCAGGTTAAAACGCATCCCAGAGTTATGTTAATGAACTCTACATTATCCTGAACTCCTGAAAGTACTTCATATTCTGTGAGCCCTTGTGGCCTCAACAGAATTTTTTCTATGTCCATAAAAGCATGCTCTATGGATTCTTAGGACTCTTATTTTCTAAACAAATTACTTTAACCAATCAAGCCTCCTCCAGTGTTCAAAAAAAATCTCAGCATCAAACAATATGGACTCACTCAAATCAGTACACAAGAACTTTGGAGAGAGGGGAAAATTTGCTTTTGTTGACAAAATAATTGGAAGTTTGTGTTGTATTATGACTTCCCAGGCATAAATCAACATGGTAGCACCAACCTTGCAAGAAGAAGAAGTATAGTTTTCATCACCCTGTAACCACTCTTTGCATTTATTTCCCAATTTTCTTTGTTATTCATTTCCTGGTCAATTTGGAGCCAGCATAGTTATGGCCTTGCTGCTGAGGCAGGAGGCACTGCCAATCAGCAGGAAATATATTACAGATAAGACTCAGAGAAACTCTTTTGAAGTAGTAAAAGCTCTAGACGAGAAGTGGATGTTCAGTTGTTTGCATTTGGCACAAGAAGAAAACGTTCCATTTTTAAATTCAAAGCCTCTGCACCTTTGTAAGTGAAAGCAAACCACAGTACTTCAGACTGCAATGGCCAAGAGAGGTTGATGAAAGCTTTCATAAATCACTAATTTTATCTGGAACTTGCTCAAAAGAGTCAGTCCCTTGATGAAAACAATGTGGACTGTGTGCCAAGGCTTTAGAAAGATGACAAACACATCAGCAGTTGTCTCTGAAAATCCTCTGGGAAGTTTTAACAAACAGTAGTTGATAGTTTGCATAAAGACTCAGAAAGATCTGAGAGAAATGCATGAATCTTTGTATTCAACATAGATCTTCCCAAACCCTTAGGGAGGTACAACATGAAGAGTTCAGAGGTGGGAGCTGAAGACATTAGTGACTTACACCTTAAGAAACACTGGGTAGGGGCTAAGTTCCAGGGATAAAATAAGTTTTGATCATTGACAGTAGTTTAAATATATGTATCAACATACCATGATAAAAGCCATTATTTTGTATGTTAAAGTTAAGTAATAGAAGAAAATCACGTCAAAAAAGGTAGATTGGTGAATTCTACATCCCAACAGCTAGCTTACTCCATTAGAATGACTAATTCTCAGAGTGTCTGAATTATTGAATTGTTTTGGCCATTTGTTCTTATTGAGTTTATTGAGCTAAGCATAGAATAAACTCAAAATGCTATACAAGTTAAAATGTGTTTAAGAGTGAAGTAAAATGAATTGCCAAACAAAATTACAAGAAACTTACTGGGTGATAAGCTTCTGTCCTGGATGTGTTTCAGACCACAAAGTTGTCTGTGCTTTACCTCTGTGGTATCTCATGAAATAAGAGGAAGTTGCAGAGGTAAAAATGAAATATAAGCACAATATGTGGACCAAGAGTAAAAGACAGTGGAAGTACACTTATCAGAAATTACCCATGTTTTAAATTACATATTGGGAAGCATTTGTGGCCTGTATTTATTTGTTTGTTCGTATAGGACCTCATATAGCCCAGGTTAGCCTAGAACACACTATATAGGTGATTACCTTAAGTCTAACCTTCCTGCAACAGCTTCACGAGTTCTTTGGTTTTCATTATAAGTATAATGATAACTTTGGAATAAGGTGAGTTAGAGCATTCTGTGTGGCTTTCTGAATCCTCTTCTATACCATCTTAAAGTATTTCTGGCAAGGTTTTATTCGGTTATTATTGCCACAGGAAAAATTCTGAATGGCAATCTGAACTATGAAATAAGAGCATATAAAGATAGGATATCCAAGCAGTTTTTTTAAAAGAAAAACTTAATCGGGAAATTATTTTTCTCAGATTGGTACAGATTTAATTTTATTAGATTTCAAAATTGTGACACTTTCACAGAGAACAGAAAAAGAAATGAACACCTTATAAAAATGGCTTTTTCCCCCATGTTTTTCTGATTGGATCTGTGTGTTAATTTTTGGAAGATGATTCATCAGCAAGATGGCACCTAGCTTCAGTCTCTTCTTGGTTTAGTAATCACTGCAGAAAAGAGGTTGAGAATAGACACTTTTTCTCTCTTTAATAACCTACTGTCTCTGTTAACCAGTAATCATGTTCACCTGAACATGGACCAAAGTCAGTTTATCAAGGGAGGGCTGAGTTTGACGCCTTCTGAGAGATGTTTACATGATACTTTGATGTCACAAAGTCCAGCATAGAAGTGCAAAGGAAGTTGCATTTATAATGAAGGAGAGAAGACTTTCCTTTAGAAACGAATTTTACCAGCACTCTGCAGACTCCCCTTGGGTCTTTTGATGCCACCACAAGGTGGCACTACTGACTGATGAAATAACACTAAAATAATAGTCACATGAATGCTTAACGGGGCACTGGCAAGGTTTTACTGCAAATACTAAGAGGAGTTTGCAAGTCAACCAGGCAGCAGTTCTGTTTTGTATTCTGTCTAGGATTACTCTGGAATGGAGGATATCATCCTATCATATTGCCTGGCAATTACATTCTTCCTCTATGAGACAGTTATGAACAGACCTGACTTCTGGTATTAAAATCAAGACAAAACGATTATGGGATATGTTAGACAGATGGAGATGCCCTAAAGGTTAACTTCTGCCATAATAAAAAGAAAACCATACTTTCAACTAGTTTTGGAGGAAATAAATGACATTGTCAAATTAAGAATTTTGAACTTAGCAAATAGACCACAAGGTATTGACAATGTCTTTGGGTAGATTGATAGATTATTTCTTACCCAGATTTTAAGCTTATGTTTAAAGAGGAATGAAAGGAAGTAAGCACTTGGGTTTTTTAATAAATTGTTTTAAAATATGATAGCTTGAGATTGGCAGAATGGATCTGATGGCCTAAATTCAATCCACAAGATCCACAAAGTAGAAATAAAGAATTCCTAGAAGGTATTCTCTGTCATCCACATGTGTAATGTGTCATATTTGTGCCCCATGAACAAGAAGGAAAGGAAGGAAGTGAGAAAGAAGAAAGAAAGAAAGAAAGGAAGGAAGGAAGGAAGGAAGGAAGGAAGGAAGGAAGGAAGGAAGAAGTTTCAAATTTTACTAGCAATAACAAATCCGTGTTGCCTAGTATTGATGTACTGGAAACAAGGAGATGGCAGGTCAAGGAGAACAACAAGATATACCTGATCCCTTTTTCAACCCAGTAACACTAATTGGTGAAGCACAGGCAGCTTTCCAGTGTAGGCATTTGAAACATTTGGTGACAGAATGAATAGAGCATTATTACAGCATACAACTACTAATGACTCTTGGCATCAGGTTTAATAAAGGTGATTGGATAACAGGTGTTTTTCTGATGGGATGATGGCTTCTACATATGATGAAATATGCTGAGATCTGCTTTGTAGATTTGGCTGGTATTTACTTTATATTACAAAGTAGAGTAATAATCCTTTATAATTTTTTTTCTTATTTGGAAGGTATTGTAAAAATTCTGCTTCTAAAATTTTGTTGTTATTTCTGAGTCTTTTCTTCAGTGAGTTCCTTCTGAATAACTGCTGCCTCTCTTGGTTTAGCATCCAAGCGAAGCAGACCTTAGGAAAGGATATCAATATAAGAAAATTACTTTGTCTCTATCTCCATCCATCTCCAGATGAAGGTTCTATGGTGATATGCAAGATATTCATCAGTATGGCTATAGGATAGGGTCATTTCAGGTTCTCTGTCCTCAGCTGCCCCAGGAACTAACTGGGGACATCGCCCTGGGCACCTGGGAGCACCAAATCTCTTGCCAACCCTAAGATGGCTCCCTTAATTAAGATGTGTGCTTCCCTGCTCCCCTATCC
>NW_026068102.1:3720549-3725666 GCF_014885135.2 Alexandromys fortis
TATTTATTTATTTATTTTTGTTTTTTCGAGGCAGGGTTTTCTGTAGCTTTGAGCATGTCCTGGAGCTAGCTAGACCAGGCTGGGCTTCAACTCACAGATATCCTCCTGCCTCTGCCTCCTAAGTGCTGGGATTAAAGGCATGTGCCACCACCATGCGGCAAAATCAAGTGAAATTTAAAGTAAGTTATACAGTTGTGTTTTAACACCATGTAATCCCAATTTCACAAATCTCAGGTGAAGGTATTGAGGAGATAAGGGTAGGATATTAGTGTAATCATCATGAATGAATAACTCTTTGCTGTAGCAACTACATGAAATGATCCAAGATAATCACAAGTATAAAGTGGTCTGGCCCCAGTGAGCCCTCAGAGGACACTGCACCCCATTTTAAATCCTACTGAGGAGGTAACACCAGACCTCTATGGTTGCTTTTTTATTGTTGTTATTGACATCCATTTTAATTGAGATATTGTTTTACATTATACAAGTGCTAATTTCAGGAACTTCAATTACCTTGGCCAGCTCCTTCCAACACTACCCAGGTATCAAAGGGAGCTGACACTTAAAAATGTCTGGCTTGGAGACTCCAATGAATTTGCAGTAGGCCAAAGATACCTTGGGAAAACAGGACCTAATGTAAGATTATCAGTTGTTAGAGAAGCTGATGCCAGTAGGCAACTATAATAACTAGAGACAAAGAAAATTTAGTCTGTTTAAAGGAAGCTGGAGTTGTGAGCTGTGCTCAGTCTTTGTGCTTGATCTTTCTGTTAGTATCTACTAGCATGAAAGAAGTCAAGAGCAGAGATTGGCCTGTAATTCTCTTTCTTGGTTAAGTCTTTGTGAGGTTTTGGTATCAGGGTGACTGTAGCTTCATAAAAGGAATTTGGCAATGACTCTTCTGTTTCTATATTTTGAAATACCTTAAGGAGTATAGGTATTAACTCTTCTTGAAAGTTCTGGTAGAATTCTGCATTGAAACCATCTGGTCCTGGGCTTTTTTTGGAAGGGAGGTTTTTGATAACAGCTTCTAATTCTTCGCGACTAACAGGTCTATTTAGATTGTTCACCTGGTCTTGGCTTAACTTTGGTATATGGTACTTATCTAAAAACGTGTCCATTTCTTTTACTATCTCTCTCTCTCTCTCTCTCTCTCTCTCTCTCTCTCTCTCTCTCTCTCTCTCTCTCTTCTTTTCACTCCTCTTCTCTGTCATACCTGTTGTTCTTGGAATATACTACATACCTCTACCCAGGAGAGAACTACTGTGCTATCCCTTATTCAGCTCAGAAAGAATCTCAGGGAAGGGTTATGATTGGTCTAGCTAGGAGATGCATACCCATTCTTAGGCCAATCAGCTCTGGCTAGGAGGGAAGAGACCCGAACNCTCTTAAATGAGACATGCATGCTTGCTGCTAGCAAAGAGATCCTACCTGAGAAAACACTGCTACCAAAAAGCCATGCTTAACTCTGTTGTTTTTTGTCTAGAATTACTTCACTAGTTCTCTCAGGTTTTATGTGGATGTAGTTACCCATGTTGGCACCATTTGTTGACAGAGTTTTCTATTCCCCTCCCCATCACATAGCCATTCAGTACCAAGGAAAGACACACAGGTCTTCATTAATTATAAATTGGCTGACCTATTAGCTCAGGCTTTTTTATTAATTAGCTGTTACATCTTAAATTGATCCATAATTCTTGTCTGTGTTAGCCATGTGGCTTAGTACCTTATATTAATGATGTCTTCTCATGTTGTTTGCTCTGCATCTGGGTGAAGACTGCAGATGGAGCCTTTCCTCTTCCCAGAGTTCTACTGGGTTGCCCCACCTATACTGCCTTCCTAGCTCTACTGGCCAATCAATGTTTTATTAGACCAATACAAGTGACAAATCTTTAAAGGGTATAAGACCATTGTTCCACAGTAGACCCAGACTTCAGAGTTACAATTCTGAGCTCTTAAAAACTAGTGCAAAATATAAAAATAAAAAACCCTTTTATTTCTTTCAAATCCAAAGTGTGTAGAAAGTATGTACTCAAGGCATTAAATTTTATAATAATTATATCAGAAGGCATCATGAATAGTTTAAAAAGGGAAATTCATGACACTATCTGAACCTTGCCTTTTGTACTTATGCAAGTTTCTTGCCATTCATGGATCCATGTTAAAGAGAAGAAGGAAAGTTATAAGAGCCAGAGAAGATAGACAATTCCAAGAAATCTCTTTTCCATATGCAGATGCATATATGAACTCACAGGAACTTTGACAGCATATACAATACCTACCCAAACTATCTGGACAAAATCCCAGAATGGAGGCATGCAAGTAGATGTACAGTCCCAGTACAACTCCAGAGCTAGTCACAGTTACAGCTACTTGAAAAAGGAAGCCAGTTTTGTTCAATGGAATGACAATGGGTACATCACAGAATAGGCTCTGTGCTCAGAAGTAAATGGCCAATAAAAATCAGACTCTGTGTTTTGGGGTTTGTTTCATTTTGTTTTGTGTTAGGTTCTCATTCATTTAAAAGAACAAAAGAAAATGATGTTGCGTCAGTTGGGACATAAAGAGTGATCTGGGGAGTCCTGAAGAAGAGGGAGAAATATGATCAAAATATATTGTGTTCAATTCTCAAAAAATATTAAAAAAAGACTTTCTTGAATAATGGAGGCAAAAATAGCATTACTTTAGCTAGAAATAACTACAACTTTTAGTTTAAATATTAAAATATAGATGAGGTCATATGTATAGAATAAGAATAAAAATAGAAGCTTTATAAATATTTCCCCTTTGCTATACATTCTGCGTTTCCTAGTGATCTAAAACAACCTTAACACAACACTTAATGGAGACACAAGACAGCATCCATTATTTTAATATACCACTAAGGCTGTAAGAAAGACCGGCTTTTATGAGATATCACATTATTTCAGTATGACATTTGATATTGAATTAAGACTATGTTCAGTTTCTTATGTTAATTTTCCATTCCAACATTGGATGATTTTCAGCAGAGTTGGCATGAAACACCAAAATCTTCTATCACCACACCTGCAGACATAGACCCATTACACATTCAAGGTGTCTGACAGAACAAAATAAAAATCTCTGCACCCTATACTTCGACACACACATTCCTGAGACCTTGTCATAGTTCAAATAATTAAAAATAAAACTAGTACTAACTAGTAAGAAAATACCACCATTTGAGAAATCCTCTAGAGTTTCTACTTATTTATATTATCTATCTATCTATCTATCTATCTATCTATCTATCTATCTATTTATTTATTTATTTTGAGACAGAATTTCTCTGTAGCTTTGGAGCCTGCCCTGGAACTAGCTCTTGTAGACCAGGCTGGCCTTGAATTCACAGAGATCAGCCTCCCTCTGCCTTCCAAGTGCTGGGATTAAAGGTGTATGCCACCATGACCTGTCTTAGAGTTTTTTTTTTATTACTACTTCTATATACAATTAAATTTTATTCTTATTTGTTTCTTTTTTCCTGGATTTCTGGGTCTCAGCTGTTCCTTTCCTGGACATTCAAGTACTTGAAGAAAGCTTTTCATAAGCATTTAGAGCACTCCTGTAGACAGCATCGTTGTTATTTCATACAGTGAAGTTACTCCTGTCCATGTTCTGTTATCTAAATTCTGGATTTTAGTGTTTACTAGACTCTGTTTATTCACTGATGACCAGACTGCAGGTCTAAATTATGATCTTGGTCCATTTTAAGTTTCCTCCTTTGGCCATTGGTTTGGGCAAGTTGCAATCATGATTCTGACTGAGCCCTCCAAGCTACCATCTGTCTGCTATTCTTAAGACATGGTTGGGCCTACACTGCAGTAATTATGTTCTCTCTGTATTGCTTACCTTGGGCATACCTTCTTCCTTTCATGTCTGAGTACTTAAGTCTTGAATCTTGTCTGATGTTCTGAACCATGCCCTTTGCTCTCAATTTCTCCCAGAAATTTTAGCTTTCAGGTTTGATTCCCCCTTTACTATCTTTTCTCCCTGACTTGATACGATCTGAAAATATTGTTTACTATTTGTATATTTTAAGCAGAGTTCTATAGGAGAGCAAAACCAGGAAGATGAATAGATATTGATTACATAGACACACACACACACATATATATATGATTTTATTTATTAAACTTACAATAATAACAGTAGCCAAATCACAACTGAGAAGCTAAGAACCTGGGAAAGAGTGGGTTTTCTCATCAATAATGTGTATACTATTTACCTTACATTGTTAGCATACTCTTTGTCATATACAGTACATGCATCTTTACTGATTGACCACTCATATTCCCTAACCTATTTCATAGCATTAGTAGGGTACATTTGAGAAAGCTGCACAATGCTTTGAGTGCTTCAGAGTTCTCATTGTGAGGAGAAATCATAGAATAAGAGCTTTCCTAAAATAATTTGTTTATTATTAGTCTACGGTTTATAGGTAACATTCTTTCCTTGTCTCCACATCCCAAGTCTCCCTGTTGACACTGTGGACAACTATGTCTGATTTTATCTGTAGTTAGCACCACTTCCTACCTTGATATTTTTTGCTATCAACAGTATGCCCTATGAGCACATTTCTTCTTATATCTTGTTTAACTTGAAACATTTCTGTATTTTCTATCTTGTTCCTAAATCATGGGATGAAGCATTCCATCTTGATATTGTAGTAGTGACTAGATAATCACTAATTATTGATGGATGTTAAGTGGAATAAACTATTAAGGAAAGTTGATAGGAATATATACAGAAGCATGGGTTATACACAGGAATTTTAATTTCTCATTGGTCTAACAATATTTAATTAGGTCCCTTGAAAGAAAAAATTTTGTAGACCATACCATTCAAAGTCATTCATTTTAATCAGAAGTTGTTCTAGACACAATGACCAATAACACAACATTCAAACTTGTGTATTAGATTTGATAATTTTAATTTTTTTTTTTTTGTTTTTTTTTTTGGTTTTTCGAGACAGGGTTTCACTCTGGTTTTGGAGCCTGTCCTGGAACTAGCTCTTTTTTTTTTTTTAAATTGAGAATAAGAAAAAAAAAGTTTCTGCCTCCTCCCAGCCTCCCATTTCCCTCCCCCTCCCCCCACTCTTC
>NW_026068102.1:3727339-3729926 GCF_014885135.2 Alexandromys fortis
TTTTTTTTTTTTACCACTGAGTAGTACTCTAATGCATATATATTCCACACTTTTCTTTATCCATTCTTCCATTGAGGTGCATCTAGGTTGTTTCCAGGTTCTGGCTATTACAAATAATGGTGCTATGAACATAGTTGAAAAAATGCTTTTGTAGTATGATTGGGCATCTCTTGGGTATACTCCCAAGAGTGATATTGCTGGATCCTGAGGTAGGTTGATCCCGAATTCCTGAGAAACCGCCACACTGCTTACCAAAGTGGTTGCACAAGTTTGCATCCCCACCAGCAATCAATGAGTATTCCCCTTACTCCACATCCTCTCAAGCAAAGGCTGTCATTGGTGTTTTCAATTTTAGCCATTTTAACAGGTGTAAGATGGTATCTCAAAGTTGTTTTGATTTGCATTTCCCTGATCGCTAATGAAGTTGAACATGACCTTAAGTGTCTTTTGGCCATTTGCACTTCTTCTGTTGAGAATTCTCTGTTCAGTTCAGTGCTCCATTTTTTTTAAATTGGGTTTATTAGAATTTTAAAGTCTAGTTTCTTAAGTTCTTTATATGTTTTGGAAATCAGACCTTTGTCTGATGTAAGGTTGGTGAAGATCTTCTCCCATTCAGTAGGTTGCCTTTTTGTCTTAATGACAATGTCATTTGCTTTACAGAAGCTTCTCAGGTTTAGGGGGTCCCATTTACTCAATGTTTCCCTTATTGTCTGTGCTACTGGGGTTATATGTAAGAAGTGTTCTCCTGTGCCCATGTGTTGCAGTCTACTTCCCACTTTCTCTTCTATCAGGTTCAGTGTGGTTGGATTTAAACTGAAGTCTTTAATCCAATTATACTTGAGTTTTGTGCATGGTGATAGATATGGGTCTATTTTCATTCATCTTCAGGTTGACATCCAGTTGTGCCAGCACCATTTGTTGAAGATGCTTTCTTTCTTCCATTGTATACTTTTAGCTCCTTTGTCTAAAATCAGGTGTTCATAGGTTTGTGGGTTAATATCCAGGTCTTCTATTCTATTCCATTGGTCGACTTCTCTGTTTTTATGCCAATACCAAGCTGTTTTCATTACTGCCGCTTTGTAATAGAGTTTGAAGTCAGGGATGGTAATGCCTCCAGAAGTTCCTTTATTGTATAGAATTGTTTTGGCCATCCTGGGTTTTTTATTTTTCCATATAAAGTTGATTATTATCCTCTCAAGATCTGTGAAGAATTTTGGTGGGATTTTGATGGGGATTGCATTGAATTTATAGATTGCCTTTGGTATAACTGCCATTTTTACTATGTTGATCCTCCCAATCCAAGAGCAAGGAAGATCCTTCCATTTTCTGGTATCCTCTTCAATTTCTTTCTTCAATGCCTTAAAGCTCTTGTCAAATAGATCTTTCACTTCCTTGGTTAGAGTTACCCCAACACACTTTATGCTATTTGTTGTTATCATAAAAGTGAAGTTTCTCTGAATCCCTCCTCTGTTTCTCTATCTTTTGTGTATAGGAGGACTGCTGATTTTTTTTTTGAGTTGATCTTGTAACCTGCCACATCACTGAAGGTATTTATCAGCTGTAGGAGTTTTTTGTTAGTGTTTTTTGTGGTAACTAATATACACTATCATATCATCTGCAAATAACAAAAGTTTGACTTCTTCCTTTCTGATTTGAATCCTTTTTATCTCCTTATGTTGCCTTATTGTTATTACTAGAACTTCAAGAACTATGTTGAAGAGATATGGTGAGAGTGGACAGCCTTGTCTTGATTTTGATTTTATCGGAATGGCTTTGAGTTTCTCTCTATTTAATTTTATATTAGCTGTTGGCTTGCTATATATTGCTTTTATTATATTTTCGTATGATCCTTGTATCCCTAACCTCTCCAAAACCTTTATCATAAAGGGGTGTTGTATTTTGTCAAATGCTTTTTCTGCATGTAATGAAATGATCATATGGTTTTTTCTTTCAGTTTATTTATATGATGGATTACAGTAATAGATTTTCATCTGTTGAACCAGCCCTGCATCTCTGCGATGAAGCCTACTTGATCATAATGAATAATATTTTTGATATATTCTTGGATTTTGTTTGCCAGAATTTTATTGAGAATTTTTGCATCGATGTTCATGAGTGAGATTGGTCTGTAATTCTCTTTCTTGGTTGGGTCTTTGTGTTGTTTTGGAATCAGGGTGACTGTAGCTTCATAAAAAGAGTTTGGCAATGACTCTTCTGTTTCTATTATGTGAAACACATTAAGGAGTATAGGTTTCAGCTCTTCTTGGAAGTTCTGATAAGATTCTGCATTAAAACCATCTGGTCCTGGGCTTCTTTTGGTTGGGGGGTTTTTTATGACAGCTTCTATTTCCTTACGACTTATAGGTCTATTTAAAGTGTTCACATGGTCTTGATTTAATTTTGGTAAATGGTATTTATCTAAAAACAAGTCCATTTCTTTTACATTTTCCAACTTTTTGGCATATAGGGCTTTGTAGTAAGACCTGATGATTCTCTGAATTTCTTCAGTGTCTGTTTTTATGTCCCCCTTTTCATTTCTGATTTTGTTAAATTGCATGTTCTCTCTCTGCCTTTTTTTGATTAGTTT
>NW_026068102.1:3729959-3742577 GCF_014885135.2 Alexandromys fortis
TAGAAAAGAAGAAGAAGAAGAAGAAGAAGAAGAAGAAGAAGAAGAAGAAGAAGAAGAAGAAGAAGAAGAAGAAGAAGAAGAAGAAGAAGAAGAAGAAGACTCACCCAGGATGAGTAGAAGACTGGCAATAATCAAACTGGGGGCTGAAATCAACAAAATAGAAACACAGAAAACAATCCAAGGAATCAATGAAACAAAGAGCTGATTCTTTGAGAAAGTCAACAAAATTGTTTTTAAATCATTACAACCAAGGTCAGTTTCCTGAAATTGGAAGCATTTGCTTTTTGATGTCAACTATATTGATTTCTTAATCAAATAATATTACTGCAGGGAACTATAGACCTTCTGTGTTGTTATGTTTCTCAAATTATGTTGTATTGTTTTGATCAGTTTGGAGATTGATCATTGGTGTTTATTATATATTAACAAAATGTTTTATTACAGCCGATGAACTTTGTGGTCAGTGTCTAGTTAATGGAAACAGTGTGTCACAGGGTTACTCACAAAACAGTAAGCTAAATATCATTGAAAAATTTAGGGAAGTAGAAATATTCATTCTAAACTAGAACAGGTGTGGGAGATGGAACCATGACAAGGATATACGGGGAAAACAGATCCTTGGTTAAGAACTCAGGGATTTGTCCCAATGCTGGCCTTAAAATTCTCTAAAATCTTGCACTATCATCTCATGCCTCCATATCTTAATTATTAAACTTAAAATAATAGTGATTTCATTCTTCCTATTTTTTTTTTTTTTGATTTTTCTAGACAGGTTTTCTCCGTAGCTTTTGGTTCCTGTCCTGGAATTAGCTCTTGTAGAGCAGGCTGGCCTCGAACTCACAGAGATCCGCCTACATTTTTTAGATTTGTATGATACTTATTAGAGATAATTTTAAAAGGTAAAAACTTAAATAACATGTATGGTTGATTATTAATTTTAATAATTCCTACTGGCATAGAAAAATTTTATCTAAACAACTTGAAAATGGTTCTTCTTAACTTATTTTTTTATCCTTACCTACCAAACTTTGTGACACATATAATAACTAAAATATTAACTGTGATATTACAATTAGGTTTTCCTATGAGCCCACAAATATAAGGACCAAATACATATAAATCTAGCTCATTGTCAATTCTAAAGTATTTATGTTTGATTCCCAGGTCCCCATTGCTTCAAAATGAGCTCTAGATAAATATGAGCCATTATTTAGCAACATCACAAGTACCTTCATACTGTTGTTTAAATGAGAGATTCTATATTAGAATCCATTATAATCTCTATGATCTGTCACTTTCTGTGGCATGCTTCAACAACAATAAAGGAAAATGAAAATGCACAGGAAATTACAAAACGATAATAAAATTTGAATATTTTCTTTTATATATCAAAAAAGTAGAAAACATTTAATATAAAATTTATGGGATATGCTATATAGATGGATAGAATATGTGATGCGATAAGTACAAAATTTGTACTATAACATATATGGGACACATAATATAAGATGTAAGGAATAAATGAAGTAGATACATAAAATTAAAGGTGACTAAAAGATACACCTATCATGTGTATCTAAATCAAAAGTTTGTATTTTTTCATTTGTTTCAATTATGCACTCTAAAAATCTTTCTAATTATCAGTTACAATATCTTCTTGGAGTCTTATCAAGTTTTTTTATTTTTATTCTGGTAGTCTTATTTTATATTTCTTTTCCAACTTCTGAAAAATATTATGGTTCTTTTAAAAATTGAATTTGTGCCTGGACAGTGGTGGCACACACCTTTAATCCCAGCACTTGGGAGGCAGAGGCAGGCAGATCTTTGAGAGTTCAAGGCCAGCCTGCTCTGCAAGAGCTAGTTCCAGGACAGGGTCCAAAGCTACAAAGAAATCCTGCAGAGCAAAAAATTAAATTTGTGTTTTAAATCTTAGTATTTTTTACACATCTGTTGACTAGAAAAAGCATTCTATAGTTTTAAGAAAATATATCCACTGAGCTGTGCTTTAATAGTTCTATAAAAGGTGAATTGATACAGTTGGTGGTTATATTGTTCCCATAAACCACTTCTAAGCTGGCACAACAACAAAAATTTCATTAATTGTGTAATTTAAATAAATCAAATAACTGTTTTTAAAATTTAACTTCAATTCAGCCACAATGCTCCAAACACCTACACACATCCCAGTACCAAATTGGAAGAATCATGACAGAAGGGATATCAGAGTAGAAGACAGCTGTCAGAACATTTACAGATAAGTCTCAGCTGCTCCGCTCCCGCCGCCTCCTCTGTGTGTTTTCAAAAAGAAATGCACATGTTAGGATATTTTTAAAATTCTTTTCCTGGCTGGAGCACATTCAATTGAAGAATTTGAAATTTTAGTGCTCTTAGCCTCTTTATACCTCCAAGATTCTAACATGCAGATCACATTAGTGAAAGGAACCACAGACTCAATTGGGTGAGTCACATAATACCACCAAAAAAGTGTATGTTATCTGTAAAATTTCCAGCCTCCTCCTTAAATTCTCAGTCAGTAAAATTATTTTTTTCAATTTGGATTGTGTTCAGTACAACAACACAGGCCACTTTGATTTTGTAACCTTTATATAATTTGAGCAACATTTTAACTTCAAAACATATACTTATAAAATTTCTGTTATTAAAGACATTCTTGGAGTCACATATCACATTTGACTATCTTATATTTTTATAGAAAATGAAATGGTTCATTATGCCTTTTAAAAATTATCCCCACATTTGATAAACTATTACTTACCGAATCATATGCATTAGTGGACGATACCAAAATGTTTTCCCTTAGCCAGGTTAGTTTAAAACATTGTGGGTTGGAGTAAACTGAGATTCAATGAGATAATTCTTATCTATGTTTCCCATCTGGCTTGCTCTTGCAAGCATTTAATCTCCTGTTTGCTGCCAATGTTTCCCAGAAAGCCTTATAATTGCTTGAAATTTATATGAACAGTTCCAGTCTGCTGCATGATTAGGGATGCACTATAAAATTTTCATTGCTTGATTTAGTTGAAATTATAAGATGGATAGGGAACAATAACAAAATACTTGAAGACTGTAAAATGACTGCTAGAAATTTGTGAATAGTAATAGATTTAAATTTCAATGTGTAATTAGAAGGCCTAAAAGAATAAAATCTCAGACATAAACATAATAGAAATGCTTAATAGAAAACTATGTGGAGGAAAAAAGAAACATTGACATTTAAACTATATAGAGTTCAAGTGGAAAACACAGAATACTCCTTTCCCATGCTTTTTCACAGAACAAACTTTAGCATAAATCCTTAGTGTGAGGTTGCTTTTCTCTGGTTCTCTACAGTTAAGGAAACATAAACAGATAAAAATAGTGGTAAATGACAGTATCAGTGGCCTGCAAAGATTGGCTTGATTAATTCAATTAACATCTATTTCTGAAGCAAGCTGATTGTGTAAAGGGCAAAATTCCCTGCTGTGGGCTACAATTTCCCTCATTTCCATAGTTCTCCAGGCTTCCAAGCTGCTCTTTCATTGACCATGATATTTCAGCTTATTCAATAATATAATACAATTGGCGGTGCCAATTAGTGTCAGTGAGAGTTTGTGTTGCCAACAACTAATTGAAAATTATATGGTCCCATACTTCCACTTGAAGTGTTTCAGTTCCATGGGTAAATGAAATTAAAAGAATAGAACTTCTGGGTATTGGCACAATCTGAACTTGTGTACTAGGGCCAGGTGAAATGTGAATAAGAACAATGAAGAGAAATTATGATTCTTTTGTATCCCATTTTCTCTTAAAGGTCTGGTGTGACAAGTTCAATAGTCAGAGTCAGCAAAAGAGTTAGCTATTCAGAAGCACATTGGGTTACAAAAGCCAATGCCATTATAATTCATAACCTTATCTTTTAATTTCTGTTATCTATCATCTATCTATTTATCTATCTCTCTATTGATATATATATATGTATATATATATAATCTATCTAGCTATCAATCAGATATATCTACCTGTCGTCTATCTAATACCATGATTCTTTTATTTATCATTTATTTATCTATGTGCCTACCTACCTATGTGCCATCTATCAACCTATTTATCTAATATATATTTTCTTACCTTACATATAGGGTGATATTCCACCTTTTTTGGACTGGAGGTATGTGAGAAGGCCCCTAATAATAAGAGAATAGAGTTTTCCCAGATTGAGACAGTTTTGAAATCTTTATGGAAGTAGGAGGGTTGAGTAGTTAGATTTGGGTGCAATAAACCCTAGAACCCAAAATTTTAAATTCCCAGCATTGAAAACCCAATGTGTTCATATTTCCATATAAAGAAAGTGCTGCTATTTTCCTATGATTTTGTCAACCCCATCAACAATATTGTTTCAGTTTTCCTGACAGGAATAGGAATATCAATAAATAAGATATACACCACTGAGTATTTTCATACTTTCAGGCCATTGGAATTTAAATTGTGTACGTCAAGAAAATTCAATTCTAATTTTATTATCTACAGTTAAAATAACATGATTTTATCCAATTATTAAATATACAATTGAAATATTTATGGTCCAGACACATATTTTGTACATTATTTAAATTTAGTAACTCATTACAAATTTATGAGTCTCAGTAATTCACTTGGAAGAGGGGTTAATGTCCTGGTTCTCATCATACAGACTATTTTCTAACATTCTGAGAAATGAATAAGTTCATGACTTTATTTTCAAACAATTTTGTATTTCTAGATTAATTACATAGATAAAGATACAGATATCAGCTTTGTTTTTATTTTATATTTAACTTCATGCTTTGATATCAGGGAATACGGAAATACATTAAAGTGATTTTGAATCTCCTTTAAGGTCAAGTAAGAACAATCATAGCTACTTCTTTTTAAAGGACACATTTTATTTTATATTTTTATTGAAAAAATTCCGCCTTCTCCCAGCCTCCCATTTCCCCCCCTCCTCTCACCCTCCCAACACTGCTTTCCCACCTCCCTCTTCAGTCCAAAGAGCAGTCAGGGTTCCCTGCCCTGTGGAAAGTCCAAGGTCCTCCCACTTCTATCCAGGACCAGGAAGGTGAGCATCCAAACAGGCTAGGCTCCCAAAAAGCCAGTACATGTAGTAGGATCAAAACCCAGTGTCATTGTCCTTGGCTTCTCATTAGCCTTCATTGTCTGCCATGTTCAGAGAGTCCGGTTTTATCCCATGCTTTTTCAGTTCCAGTCCAGCTGGCCTTGGTGAACTCCCAATAGATCAGCNGGTTTTATCCCATGCTTTTTCAGTCACAGTCCAGCTGGCCTTGGTGAGCTCCCAATAGATCAGCCCCCACTGTCTCAGTGGGTGGGTGCACCCCCCGTGGTCCTGACATCCTTGCTCGTTGGAACTAGCTCTTGTAGATCAGGCTGGTCTTGAACTCACAGGGATCCACCTGCCTCTGTCTCCTGAGTGCTGGGATTAAAAGCATGCGCAACCATCGCCCGGCTGAACTATTTGAATTTGAAACTCAGAACGGGGGTTTTAATTTATGACAAAAAAGCAGAAATCAATACTGGCTTACATAGGTATCTTTTTCAACTTGCAACTTCTTTCTGTTTGCTGTGGGATTTTCACACAGGAGTTCTACACTTAAATCTCATGATAAAAAGATCCTGAAAAAAAAAAAAAAAACTATGTGTAGAATAAAACCCAAGGCAATAGCAGCATAGTATTTTTAATAAATGTATTTATTTTAAATACAAATTTAAAGTGAAAAAGATTATTGTGTGGTACTTTTAAAGAGCAACATTAGTTCTGGACACATTAACTAAGGACATAAATGTAATTATTTACACTTCCTTCCTTGCTCCCAATCCCCTCCCGCTCCCCCACACTCCCTCCTCTCTCTCTCTCTCACCCTGCTTGGGAGAGGGCAGGGAACCCTGCTCTGTGGGAAGTAAAAGGCCCTCCCACCTACATCCAGGCCTCGGGAGCTGTGCAACCATATAGACTACGGTCCCAAAAAGCCAGAACATGCCATAAAAACACGTCCCAGTGCCTTCATCAATAGCTTCTCAGTAAGCCCCCATTGTCAGTCACATTGAGAGAGTCTGGTATGATCATATGCTTATTCAGACCTGGTCCAGCTGGACTTGGTAAGCTCCCATTAGAACAGGCACATTGTCTCAGTGGATGGACCAACCCCTTGTGGTCCTGACTTCTTTGCTCGTCTTTTCCCTCCTTCTGCCTTTCAACTGGACCTTGGGAGGTCAGTCCGTTCTTCTGATGAGGATATCTGTCTCTATCTCCCTCTGTTGCTGGACAAAGATTCTATGGTGATAGTGGGGCAAGGATGGTTCAGGTACCCTCTCCTCTGCTGTCCAAGGACCTAGCTAGGGACATCCCCGTGGAAACCTGGGATCCCCTCTAGATCCAAGTCTCTTGCCAAGCCTAAAATGGATCCCTTAATGTAGGTATCTTCTTCCCTGCTCCTATATCTACCCTCCCTCCATCTCCACTCTCCCACTCCCCCAAGCTGTCGTCAGCTTCCCTCTCTCCTTCCATCTCCCCTTCCCTCTCCCTTTCCTCTCCCTTCTGTCTCCCCGTCTCCCCTTTCCTCAACCTCACTCCCACCCCTTCTCCACCCCCATGCTCACAACTTTTGCCCTGCAATATTGTTGCTTCCAATTTCCAGTAGGATCTATAAATGTTTTTCTTTGAGTTGACCTTGTTATTTGGCTTCTCTGGGCTTGTGAACTATAGGCTTAATGTCCTTGGTTTATGGCTAGAGTCCACAAATGAGTGAGTACATGCCATATTAATCTTTTTGGGTCTGGGTTACCTCACTCAGGATAGTGTTTTCTATTTCCAACCATTTGCTTGCAAAATTCAAGATGTATTTTTTTTTTTTTACCACTGAGTAGTACTCTAATGCATATATATTCCACACTTTTCTTTATCCATTCTTCCATTGAGGTGCATCTAGGTTGTTTCCAGGTTCTGGCTATTACAAATAATGGTGCTATGAACATAGCTGAAAAAATGCTTTTGTAGTATGATTGGGCATCTCTTGGGTATATTCCCAAGAGTGGTATTGCTGGGTACTGGGTATTCATCTCTTGTGTGTTTTTCTGTGACCCCATTAAACTTTTCCAGCTATAGGCAGAGAAGGAAACTGGACCAAGCTCTAGTTACTGCCTTCTTACTCTGCCAGGCTGAGGCAATGTGAGCACCACCCCCTGGTATGGGAAGTCCTTCTGTATATGTGTTGCTTTTATTGGTTATTTAAGAAGCTGATTTCGGCCAATGGCTTAACAGAATTTAGACAGGCTGGAAGAGATATATAGGGAGGAAGTTGGCAGAGTCAGAAAGAAGTCATGCAGCCGCTGCCAGGGACATATACACTAGAACCTTGCCGGTAAGCCACAGCCACATGACAATACACAGATTAATAGAAATAGAAAAGGGTTAATTTAAGATATTAGATTAAGCCAGAAATATGCTTAAGCTATTGGCCAAACAGTATTACAAGTAATAAACTATCTGAATGATTATTTTGAGGCTGGGAAGCCGGGAATGAACAAACAGTCTCTGCCAAAGACACCTCAATATGCCTCCCTAAAGAGCTTTGTGCATTCACTATGTCCAGACCCAAATCTACTGCTGTCAGTCACTACTGCCATTTGTCATGTTTACTTTCATGGTCAGGGTTCAAAATTTCTTATTTCTGAGTCTTCTGGTCATTGTATTCAGCTTAACAGGAATTCCAATGTCTTTTGGGTATAGATAATATTAAATATTATTTTTTGCTGTTCTCTTTATTGAAAAACTGGGTCTAGAGTTGGGAAGTTTCTATCCTATATGTGATTATTCTCTTGAATTTGTAACATGGCGGGGGGGGGGGGTGGGGGGGAGGCAAAGCAGAATGGCTTGCACTAAGACAGGAATTATATCACAAGATTTGTAAGACTATTACTTAAACTTTCTGTACTTCAATATTTATAAATTTATTTGGTATGGTTAAAACCTGTAAAATGGGTAACAGAGGTTGATTGGAAACATAACATAGGATTTAAATTTACAAATTTATACATAGATAATATTACCATTCGGACTTTAAAACCAAGCATTTTGACAACATCACCAGCCAAACTCAAAGTAAAGACCATCAAAGATGATAGTTCTGGGAAAGTCTCCAAATGAACTAACTCTGCTTTTTAACTTCTGTAGTTCTGCTTCTGGTCAAGTGTTCTTGTTAACTGAAGTATGTCAACCCAAAACATGCTTTGCATGCTTAAAAGCTCACCCTGAGAAAGGCTCAGGGCTACACTAAAATCTAAAACACTCAATGAAGTTGCTGGCCAACTAATAAAGTCAGAAAAAGAAAAAAAAAAAGATTAAAGAGTTATTTGGCCACAACTGTGAACACCAAATGCTAAATACTACTGTGATAGTCCATTTTATGATACAGAAAAAAGATGACCAAAATAGTTTAACAAAGAATATAGAAAATACCTTTTCTTTACTATGGTCTATTTAAGCTAACAAAAACTGATTTAAAAATGTATGTCAACTTTCCTTGTCATTGCTAACTTTGCCAAAATTTAGCATGACTCATACAAGGAACTACACTGTTTTCTAATGGTGATAATGACAGGGCTAGAGAAGAAAGGTTTCAAGTCTCTCAATGGACTTTATTTATGATTTAACATTTTATTTTGATACCAAGAGTCTTAATTCATAAATGTTAATTTTTAAATCTAATTTAACAGAGATGAAAATGTAAATCTCATATAAAAGTTACTGACTTGCTATAAACTGATAAAGATGATTAAGACATGTCAACAGTCACCTTATAAATGATTAAATTGTTTAACATATTGAAAACTGAACTTGTAGTTATGCTAAGTACAAGGGTTATACACTTTATAAATGTATTTGTAAATACATATCTAAATATTTCAGGTCAAGCCCAAAGTCAGTAACTGAAAAAAAACAAACTATTGTTTAATAGATGTATCCTTAATAGATGTATCTCAAAAGTTTTCTGATGAATAAGGTCTTTAAACCATTTAATGAAAAAAACTTCCCATAATTGACAAAAATACTAGATCCTGGAAGTGACCCTAAATTCTCCAATGTAAATTATAGGGAATAAATTATGGTAATACTAGATTATAATACGGATTATGGTAATACTAGACACTAGAAAAACTACCAGAAACTTGGCCCACCATTAAATTCCTGCCCAAACCGTAGAAACATTGGGTTGACTGCTCTAATATGCATTTCCACAGTAGGTCAATTTTCTGTTTCCTCCTCCACAGGAAAATCTCTCAGCAGCCAAAGGACTATGTCATTCTGTGCAGGTGCTAAATATGTAATGTTGCCCCATGTGACAGATAAGACCTAGAATCTCTGACCCCAATGAAAACATAAAGATTACCACAGGGGCCTAGGAAAATCATCCAGGTAGCTCATAAATTTCTGTCATTTTATTTGAAACAGAGGCCACTTGCTTTATGCTTGTCTTCTCAGAATTTTGATGGCGCTGACAAATAACTGTAGCTCCATCAGTTTAAAAGGAGTTCCTTGGCTAGTGTATACTGCAGGAAGGTTTACCCGCCTTCTGGGGCATGGTCTCATAGAATATTTACCTGGATGCTGAAGCATGTCAATCCCCTTTTTTTCTCAGCCCCGCTTGTTTCCCTTTGCTTGTTTGGCTTGTTTTTGATCATATCTCCATCCATCTTTTAAGCAGAGAATCCTGATTTGTAAGTTTTCTCCCTAAGTAAATAACTGTCTATCTCTCAGTTCTAAGCCAGTGTGAGATTTCTTTAAGCAACTAATACCTCTGCCTTCAAATGTATTCCATGTAAAAATACTAAGTCTTATTGTTGGAAAGCTATTAGGTCTCATGCTGTAAAAAGCAAATTCATAGACAGGTTTGCCTTGCTAACAGGCTTCATATAAAAGGATAAACAAGTTTCAGATGTGAATTTTTACTATTCCTTAATTTCGAAGAACTTGCCTTGCCATGACTGTTCTCAGTAATCAACCACTTACATATGACTAATGGTAAACAACTGAATAAAAATGTAAGGATAATATAAGCTGTAAAGTACTAAATAGGAAGGCTATTGCTCAGTAAGAGTTACTCTTTGTTAGTAGTGTTTGTCATTTGCAGAGGCTCATAAAGTTTTTTGTTGAACAAAGACCTTCCTGTACACAGACTCACTGACCTAGTAGTACCAAGGTGATGTCCCATCTCTATCACACTGCAAAATCACTGTGATGTAGGAGTTTTCACTAGTGTGAGTTCTAAATAATAGGTAAAATACCACAGATTTTATCCTTGAGGATATTCCAGGTAGTAAAAAGAATCTGATTTGTAACTTATAGACCATTAGATTTGTTATGTGAGTAGCAAACTGTCTCCCACAGCACATATATTGTGTGACATTTTCATTGTGAAATAGAGAAGTTAGTCAGCAGTTATTATCATTTCACTTTAAACTTATTATTTCATAATGTGGCAGTGATTTCTTATTAATAAAGAAACTGCCTAGCCCCTTGATAGGCCAACCCTTAGGTGGGTGGAGTAAACAGAACAGAATGCTGGGAAAAAGAAGCTTAGTGAAGGAGTCGCCATGATTCTCCAACTCCAGACAGACGCAGGTTAAGATCTTCTCTGGTAAGCCACCTCGTGGGCTATACAGATTATTAGAAATGGGTTAGATTAATTTGTAAAAGCTAGCCAGTAAGAGGCTACAGATAACTGGCCAGGCAGTGTTTAAAAGAATACAGTTTCCATGTAATTATTTCGGGGCATAAGCTAGCCATGTGGGCGGCTGGGTGCCGGGAACGCAGCCCCGCCACTCCTTAAGACAATTTCAATTAATTTTGAAGTTAATATTTTCACTCTCTAGAAAAGGTATGATTTACACCTGAGAAAGAGGAACTGAAATTGACCTCGGATTTTTTGATATACCCATTTTCTACTTATTCTTACCTTTATTTGTTTGTGTGTCTGCACTTCTGTATTGGGGGAGGTGCACGCACATACACACACACACACACACCTTTATGTGTATTTGTATATAAGTATGTATGCCATGACACTCATTGATGAAGTCACAGGATGGTCAGTTATGAATTCAAATTTCTTCCAAAAGTGTTTATCAGCTGTCAGAGTTCTTTGGTGGAGTTTTTGGTGTCGCTTATGTACACTATCATATCATCTGCAAATAACGAAAGTTTAATTTCTTCCTTTCCAATTCGAATCCCCTTGATCCTCTTATATTGTCTTATTGCTATTACTAAAACTTCAAGCACTATATTGAAGAGGTATGGAGAGAGTGGACAGCCTTGTCATGTTCCTGATTTTAGTGGGATGGCTTTGAGTTTTTCTCCATTTAGTTTGATGTTAGCTGTCGGTTTGCTGTAAATAGCTTTTATCATATTTAGGTATGACCCTTGTATCCCTAATCTCTCCAAGACTTTTATCAAAAAGGGATGTTGAATTTTGTCAAATGCTTTTTCAGCATCTAATGAAATTTTCATATGTTTTCTTTTTCTTTCAATTGATTTATATGATGGATTACATTGATAGATTTTCATATGTTGAATCAGCCCTGCATCTCTGGGATGAAGCCTACTTGATCATAATGGATAATTTTTCTAATTTGTTCTTGGATACGGTTTGCCAGTATTTTGTTGAGGATTTATGCCTAGATGTTCATGAGTGAGATTGGCCTGTAATTCTCTTTCTTGGTTGAGTCTTTGTGCGGTTTTGGTATCAGAGTAAATGTAGCTTCATAAAAGGAATTTGGCAATGACTCTTCTGTTTCTATATTATGAAATACCTTAAGGAGTATATGTATTAGGTCTTCTTGGAAGTTATTGTAGAATTCTGCATTGAAACCATCTGGTCCTGGGATTTTTTTGGTAGGGAGGTTTTTGATAACCACTTCTAATTCTTCACGACTAACAGGTCTATTTAGATTGTTCACCTGGTCCTGGTTTAACTTTGGTATATGGTAATTATCTAATAAAGTGTCCATTGCTTTTACATTTTCCAGTTTTGTGGCATACAGGCTTTTTTGTAGTAAGATCTAATGATTCTTTGAATTTCCTCTGTGTCTGTGGTTATGTCCTCCTTTTCATTTCTGATCTTATTAATTTGCATATTCTCTTTCTGGCGTTTTATTAGTTTGGATAGGGGTTTATCAATCTTGTTGATTTTCTCCAGGAACCAGCTTTTTGTTTCATAGATTCTTTGGATTGTTTTCTGTGTTTCTATTTTGTTGATTTCAGTCATCAGTTTGATTATTCCCAGTCTTCTACTCCTCCTATGTGACTCTGCTTCATTTTTTTCTAGAGCTTTCAGGTGGGCTATTAAGTCTCCAATGTGTGCCTTCTCTGTTTTCTTTAAGTGGGCACTTAGTGCTATGAACTTTCCTCTCAGGACTGCTTTCATAGTGTCCCATAGGTTTGAGTAGGTTGTTTCTTTATTTTCATTGAATTCAGGGATGACTTTAATTTCTTTCTTTATTTCTTCCTCGATCCAGGTGTGGTTCAGTAGTTGACTGTGCAGTTCCTAAGAGTTTGTAGGCTTTCTGGAG
>NW_026068102.1:3745095-3757688 GCF_014885135.2 Alexandromys fortis
TTCATCTGAATCTGTCTTTACATTGTATCTCTCTTTTTCAGGACACAAGTCTTTATTTTGCTAAGTGATGTGGCTAGAATTAAAACCACGGATTTGGCTTCTGGATGTTTCTCATTCCTGGGCTTCCTGAGAGTCTACCTTCATGACAGAGGTACAGGCAGGAGCCATTTTTTTTTTAAATCACAAATCAATAGAGTTTCTAGGTCCATACCATCACCAAGAAGCTTGCTGGCATCTGTTCATGAACACAATTTAAATATTTGCTGGAAGTGCCTCTTAAAAGAGCTGCAAAGTTTTTGCTACTAACACTGTGTCTGGAAGTCTTTGTTACCAGAGCCACACCTCTAGCAAAGAAAGCCCACTTGAGACAGTATTGCTACCATGAAGCCATGATTAACTTTGTCCTTTTGTCTGTCTATAATTCTAATTAATTAATTTTCTGAGACAGGGTTTCTCTTTATCTTTAGAAACTGTCCTGCAACTAGCGCTTATAGACCAAGCTAGGCTTGAACTCACAGAGATCCATCTGTCTCTGCCTCCCAAATGCTGGAATAAAGGACATGTGCCGCCACCACCTGGAATTTTTATTTTTTATGTAAAGTTTGTTTAAATTTTATGTGAAAATTCTTCCCAAATTTTTGGCAACATTTATAAACAAAAGTCTCTGTCTTGCCTGGTTCTGTAGCTGTTGAGTCCCAAAGAAACATACAAAGGCTTATAGTAATTATAAACTGCTTGGACTATAAGCTCAGGCTTTTCATTAACTACCTCTTACAACTTAAATTAACCAGTAATTGTTATCTCTGTTTAGCTATGTGGCTTGGTATCTTTTCTAAGTGAGGCGTGTTCATCTTGTTTCTTCTGCACCTTGTTTGAAACTGCAGACTGAGCCTTTCTTCCTAGAATTCTCCTAATCTGATTGCCCTGCCTACACTTCCTGCCTGGTTCCTGGCTAATTGGCATTTTATTAAACCAGTATGAGTGATACATCTTTACAGGGTATTAGCTCATTTCCAATCATAGTATCTAAGAAGAAAAGATTAAAGATTTGTTGATGGTAATTCACATGATGCTTTAAATTACATGTAGTTAAATCTCTTAGGTGACTAAGAGAAATTATTCATACTTTTATGCAAGTTATCTTTTACCCCAGATGTTACTTCTTCTCATCATGAATTTTTAAATGTAAATGAAAGGCTGTACATAATGGATCCTGTACTTGAGATGACAGAAATGAACTTTAGAGTTGGATAATGGGACAGTCTGAACTATTATTCTGTACTTATAAATGCATCAAAAATTATAGGTGAGTTTCAGGATGAGAGTATCAGACCAAAATTGTATTTTTCAAAAAAGTTGCTTGAAATAGCCCTGCCAGCCAAAAAGAGGAAGCTTTGGTCTTACCTCTATGCTTTTATTTTTTTATTTGTGGAGGGGAGGAAGTGTTCAAACTCTAAAATCTTATATAAAAGGGATACAAGTTTTTATCTTCAAACATAAGACATTTTATTATATATATACTTTATGAGCATAATATATAATATTTTATTATGTGTTTTGTGAGAATCTTTTATACTTGATTAGGTCATCTCATCCATAAAAAATTATAAATTTCCTACAATTGAAATATAAAAGTTCATTCAAAACAAAATTATAATTTATCTTATGCTTATTTATTCATTCCTTTTTGAGATAAGGTCTCAGTGTATCCCTGGCTAGGCTAGAAGCTTCTGCATAGGCCAGTCTGGAATATGGAATGTGCCTACAGAATGCTGTCATCACAGCATTGTACCACCAAGCCCAGCTTCATAATCAACTTTTAAATAAATGTGTCTCTACAAGTCAAATTAACTGACATTACATCTTATATCTTGGCTTTCCCCTGACAATATTCTGAAGTATATATAATATGTATTATTTATGCATATATATGTGTGTAAACAAATTTATAGTATTTTTTACACTACACAATGCAAATATGAAAATTCATGTAAAATAAGAATTTCCAAATGAAAGTTTTTGCTTTTCCTAATTGGAAAACTGCTATGACCTCACTTCCTAAAGATGTCATTTACTGATCTGTGAATGTATTTTGAAACCACATTCAATCTGGGGGTAAAAGGAAAATGAGGGTGAATGAGAGTCTGGATCCAGGGTTTCACAGAAATCAACAGAGTCAAATTATTCAGTAAATCTTTCATTATAAGAACAATTAATTAACGAGAAAGAACAAGCCATCCTGGGGACTTGCTTGTCTTGAGATCATGTCAGTTGGCTGTCCCTTCTTTTAGTTTCATCTCCAAACTTTAATCTATAAATACTTAAAAGTAGTTTGACATCATTCATTTTATTGGTGTTATGAGTTTTGAAAACTGGCACAATGAATGTATAGCAAACAAAGAAGATAATACCTTGCCCCTTTATTATTTCTCAAAAGGTATAACGCAAAATCAGTCTTGTACTGGAGGTGAGACTGGGGTGATGAAGCAGGGTGGGAGTGGGGAATGGGGAAAGAACAGTAAAACATTTTCATTTGTTTTCCATGTTTTCAGAAAAAAAAATGTGAGCCTGTGTATATGCTAGTTCAGCCTTGTTGTTTATTAGAAATAAAATACATTATTTTGAAATTACACAAGTGTGTGTAAAAACAGAGAGAACATGAAGTGACCTATCTATTTAGCTCAGTAAATTCTTAGTCATGAATTTGTGTTCTCCCATATCTAGGGGTTGATTGGGAGTGATTTGAATGGCCAAATGTTTGAGCAATGACCTGGAACAATATCATGATTCTACTGGGCATCTGAGTACCAAATGGAATATTGAACGAGCATGGAGAAGAGGGAGAGAGAGAAGAGGAGGAGAGGAAACAGGACATGAAGGGGAGGGATAGAAAGAAGGAGACAGAGAGGGGATTATGTATCAAAGGAAACAAAAAAGAAATTGACAAGCCCTTTGGTATAGCCAATTTTTGTGTGGCAGACAGGGTGAAAGAATTTCAATTAGGCAAAAGATTTTTTTTTTTCCACCAGGAAAGAAGGAAACAACCCACTGTTCCTGTTAGTGAGGGTATTAAGTTAGGCAGGCAAAACATGGGACTGAGTTGTCATGTGTTACATTTACCTAGATCCGATTAGAACCTCTTCAGTGAGGGAAATTTGCTCATGATCAAATGAAGGGCTCATGTTTTTACACAATGACATGATCTCTATTTGAAGGTCTTCCTTCAAAAGATTCATTCAAATAGAAAGCAGGGCCCACTCTGGGGTACAATTTTTGACTGTATCCATGCAGTGGTATAAGTACAGCATAATAGCTTTCTTACTAAACAGGCAGGCACTTTATGCCACTGTTTTAAACAATGGTGTTGAATGATACCATTTTACTGCAGTATTTTTAGACATTAGATACATCTGGAAAAATATTCAAGCAGATAATTAAATTGAATTAGCAATGTGTCTATTGTGGTTTTCCTGATCCCTGAAAAGGCAGCCCTTTATGAAGAACTTGGCCACAGTTTCCACAAAATTGACTGTGTGAATTAGTTCCCACTAAACCATGTGGAAATCATTTTTTGGCAAACTTGAAACCATTCATGTGGCTTTGTGACAGGGAAGCCGGGGCTGCCAACATCAATAGACCTTTGTACTACATACCCAAATGGTCATTTAGACAAGTGCAATTCTGCACTTACAAATGCACTGAGGTCAAATTTTTTTTTAATCTTGGGAATTTTTCTTCTTTATACAGTCTCATATTTCATACAGGAAATGAGTCTGAGTATACCAAACAAAAGTCACTGTGACTGACAGCACACAGGGTTCAAAACCCACCCTTGACTTTAATTGCTCTCCAAAGGCCCCTGGCTCAAGGCTAAGTGTTGATTTAGTTCAGCTGTTTTCATTCAACACTGTAAGGTATTGCTAAGACAAACTAGTGAGGCCATGTTACATTTGTACCTAAGAGTCCCCTGGGTGTAAGTATAACACAGTTAGCATTTTAAAAGATTGCATTTGTCTGTACACTGTAATTACAAGCAGACATATCTTTTGAGAAGGCTAGTGTGACCTTCCTTTTGTTGAAAGAGTGATGACTGCTGATGGCTTCTAGTAGAGGAAAAGTAATATTTCTAGTCAGAGTTCAGAGAAGAGAGAGACTCACTACTTTTCAAATGGTTGCCAAAGTTGACAGCCACTTTGTCGCTGTGTTTTGGTGAATGTCAAAAACATTTTTTACTGTATGGGCCAATTTCTTGGTATTACTTAACTGATGAGTGTTCTTTAATAAACATACTATTCATAACTCACAAAGAAATAATTACTTAGAGACAGATCGCATAGGTTTGCATTTGAAGAGTGCCTTTAATGCTTCCATCCTCTGTTTGTTTATTCCAAGGACGCTGCAAGTAATGGTAGAATGTTGAGCAATAGTTCTTTCCTGGAATGTTCTCAATCTGTGGTTAGCTTTGAAGTTTCTCAGAAAACTTTTAAATGAACACATTGGGTTTTCCGGCTTTGGGCTGGAATGTGCACATAATCAAATGGAAATGTGTGGTCAGGATTAAATGACCAATATTAAGGCCAGACTGTTTTAGGTAGTGCCCAGCACAGCTTAGTCTAAATGCAGTTAAGTGCTTTTCAAGAACACATATTGCTGGATAACAAACTTTGCTTTAATAAGTTTCTGGTTATAAATTCTCTTTCTTTACATATATGCACATGTATATAAATACATGTACATGATAATCATATGTGTATACATATACACACTGGTAAGAGTGTTAAACATACAATAGGTGACAGGCATTGATAAAATAAACTCAGTATATAGATAATAATCACATAGATGACTTTTTTCAAATACTAAACTTACATTTGAATTTTGTACTTAATTTAAGGTCACGAAATGACTCTAAATTTTTCTAAAGAAGTTACACTATTCTGTACTTATTAACATTCACCTAAATAAATACATGACTTATATTCAACTCATTCAAGACTCAATAGAGAGAGGAACCTGTGTGCATGTGCATACATAGGAGTGCTCATGTTTCTGTTTCAGATAATGTGAATATTTGTTTAGTTTGATTTTTAGACCCATTACCACTATGGAAGTTTAAATGATACTTTCAAGTTTATGAATATAAAGGGGGTTTGTACATACATTCATATGTTTTTTTTATTTGGATGATGATAAAGTGCCTTTCCAATAATCACCTTTTAGATTAAATCTTCTAGTCTATTGCTTTCCAGAACTGTTTTGCTCAATAAATCAAATATTTTGGTGGTTAAAGTTTACCTTAATTACAAGCAAGAAAATTTTAGAATGTTACATGTCAGTATTTAACTTCAAAAGCAATAAATACCTAAGTAAGTTGAATTATCCTGTACGACTTTATTGTAATTTCTAAAATGCATAAACCAAAAAAAATATTGCATTGAGAAAAATGACACTTTGGAGTATATTTCAATATTTTCTAGGTATGAAATAACAACCTTTCATAAACGCTGACCATCTCAGTGTTAGAATACAAAGTAAACTGACTGTGAATTATATCCATGATTTGGCTCTAAGAGAATTTCTGAAAGAATGGTTGTGAGGGAAATTGCAGACACCAGTATCATTTTCTCTAATGTGTCTGAAGTATCTGAAGTTGATTGTAGAATTCTAACCTACATTGATTTCATGTGCGGCAACTATGGAGATAAGGGTTCTTGTCTCTGCAGAAAAAAAATTGAATAGAATATAGGCCTTCTACATTCTAAACTCCTAGGTAATAGCAAGCATGGGCTCATGTTTTAGTTGCCACTATTTCTCCAAAAATCATGACAAATGCATAGGAATATGTAAAGGTCATCTCTTATGGGGATTAATAAATATAAATAATTTCCCATATTTTAAAATTTTCACACTTTAGTTCAGAAGTGCCTTTATTTTCTATCTCTATTTCCATGCATAATTTAAAACAATTTGTAGTTTTATTTTTTGAGAATTTTATAATGAGTACTGCATTTGTATCATTCATACCCTTTCCTTTTTTCCTCTAAATCCTCCCTCCCCATCCAAAATTCATGATCTTTTCTTTAATTATTGTCATACATATATGTATATGCACATGCAAATGAATGTATGTAGGTACATATGTATATGCAAGTTACCCATTTAGTCTTGCCTGTATGTGTCCAGCATTGAAATTTGTGGATGAACAACCATGTGCGAGCTTGTCCCTGGAGGCTACTGTATCTCTCTCAGTAGTCACTGATCACCTGTAGCTTTTCATTTAGGGGTGCAGCTGTGTGAAACATTCCATGTCCCTTTTGACGAGGTACCCTTACTGTCATTATGCTGGTCTTGTTCATGCGATCATATTGTTGAGATTTCATAGTTATAGCTTCCCTATCATTTCTAGTGGATACAATTTATGCATGGGTATTCTAGGCTTCTGCATCTCACAGCCATTCTATTCACTCCTCTGCAATTTGGCCTTAACCTTATGTTTGGGATGATATTGCCAATACATCATTTGGCTTTGAGCACCTAATACATTCTCTGTGTTTTGGCCACTGCTGCATCTCTATATTTCCCATTTGTTTCAAGAAGAAGCTTCTTTGATGATGGATGGGAGCTACACTTATCAGAGTATAAGGATAGGTATTTAGAAAACAGAAATTATATTAATTTAAGAAATGGACAGTAGAACTTATCTTTCAGTTGACATACCTTATTTTATTTTTACTGTTATGCTATAAAATTGTGAAAATAAGTGAATTAACACTATATTCATTTTTATTTCCAAACTTAAATCCCAACAACTCCAAGTGTCCACTTTTGATTTCAACTGGGAAGCATAATGTAGTAGATTAGAGTTCTGGCTCCAGAGTAAACAATTTCTACTCAAGTTATAGTGGAATTACTAATTAGCTGTGAATCTCTGGCAACTTATTTAATCATTATACAATCTTTATTTCTCTCATCATGAAGAAGCAATTTGTGTTGAGGCATTATGAGAATTATAGCACTCTCTTTGCCCACCAAAAATACATAGTACATGACTGTTAGCAGTTATTATTGCCAAGACTTATATTTGCGGTGACAGATGATAATGATGTCAGTGTATTTAGAATACTTGATTGGTTTCTGGCTCTTATATGAAGTTATCTGCCAGTCTTGTAGAAACAGCATGAACTGACTCTTACTGAAATTGTTTATTATGACTATGCATCCCCACGTGTGCAATAGTTCTTTCCCAGATGCTCACGGATAGTTTCCTGACTCTATGTCCTCATGAACTTTACTTTATTCCTCCATGTATGGTTTCAATGTTCCTATGAAAGAAGACAAGATATTTGTTTAACATTGTCATCCTTTATCAGTGTCTGCTTGTGCTATCATCATTCTGTCTGGAGGAGCTTCATGTGTCAGCTTGACTTCTCTATTCCACAGAGGAAACAAATCATTTTCTTTATTCTCCACATTATCTAGATTGTAAAAGTTAAAAAATTGTTCCTTTATTATTGAGTATGTATGCTTCTCTGTGCATGTGTATGCTAATTCTTGAAGGGGGTTGCATTTTGTCTCTTTGAATTTAAGTTACAGGCATGTTGAGCCACCCATCATGGAATCTAGGAGCCAAACATTGCTTCTCTGAAAGAGCAGAAAATGATCTTCACCAATGAGTTATTCACACAGATTTAAAAATTTAAGTGATTTATCTGTAGGTGCAGGATTACAGAAGATAACTCTTCTGGATTTCAGAATTATTATGATAGTTTTGGAGAAAATGGCCACCAAAGGGAGTGGCAGTACTAGGAGTTGTTGACTCATTGGAGGAAGTGAGTCACTGTGGGAGCAGAATTTGAGGTCTCTTTTGCTCAAACTTTTCTTAGTGCCAGTCAACTCCTTGTTGGTTGCAAAATATAGCAATCTCAGCTTAAGTACCACAGCTGCTTGCATATTGCCATTATCATTATGATGACAATGAACTGAATCCCTGAAACTGAAAGCAATAATTTGTTTTATAAGAGTTGTTGTGGCCAGTGTGTCTTTTCATATATTTATATCAATTATTTTTATATCAAAATTCTGGCTTGCTCCCATTTATCATAGATCAGTGAGAGAAAATTGACAATGACTGTACTAGAGTCATTGTCAGAGGCCATGAGAGATATAGCAGGTGATAAGTAGTTTTCAACGGGCCAACCTATCAAATGAGTTAGTCTCTGATAGAGAGTCTTATCTGGAAAGGCCATGGAGTTCATGGTTGTGAAAACTAGTTGCTTCTGTCTTTATTTTCTCTCATGAGTCACTTCATTTTTCCTAAGAACTTCTCTTCCCTATGAATAGCCTTGGGTGTTTTCTCACTGCTGGTGTATTTATCTCATTAAATATTCCATTTACTTGGCATATATTTCTGTGGGTGGTCAGGAAGATGAATTTCATTTGGCTGCATAATTTTGATATATAAAATATATACTGGGACATACTTCATAACTGGATATATTTGTTTCACAAAAACTGGGGAAACCCAAAAGCCTGTTTTGTTATTCTTTACAGACTAACTACACACAATTACCTCACTTTTTTTACCTCAGAGCAAGTTCAAACTGTACTTAAGGCATTTTGTAAGTAGACCATAAGTTTAAAACTTTACAGCTTGCAGAAGGTCAAAGTTCCAGGAATCTGGCCAGTTTGCTACACAGAGAACCCTAGAAAAGGCTTTCCAGTACTTCACTTGCCAGTCTGTTAACAATGGATGTGTGTCTCAATTTATTTGAACACTGTGACCCCCCACACCCCATCTAGTAACGGTCTTGTTCCTTTGGCTTTAGGACTTATGTTGCCATGACAGTGGCTCAGCTCCTTAATCAGTTACCATAGGAATGTGCTTTTGACCAATGAAAAGGTAATTCTTGTAATTTTTTTTATTGATTCAAGGCTTCTAAAGAAGAAGAGGTTTTAGAATAGAAGAAGAAGCTACCAGGAATTAGTTGTAGGCCAAAAGAACCAGGTTAGAAACAGAATAATAAAGAAACAGATAAAGAAAAGTACATAGTAGAGAATTCATTTAACCCTCAGACTTTTCTAAGTCCCCTGCTTGCCATAGCATTCCCTCTTCTGTAATGCTAATCCACAAAGTCCCTCATTAAGTCATAGTTCTACAAAATCTTAACATTTTCAGGAATTGATGAAATATTGGAGGGGAAAGAAAAAGTGGTTATGCTATAAAGGTTATCTAGTGAGCAAGAATATTTGTGTCTTATAAATTTGTAGTAATAGTTTTCAGCAGGTTGGTATAACACTTGCTTGAGCAAGTAATTATCCAAGATGAGACATAGGTCAATGTAGGAAGACAATGTTCTCATTGTTAGTTTTATACTTGGAAGGCAGGCTGTTAAAAGATTTTGGCATTTCTCAGATTTAATTAGGTTGTTGATAATATTTGAGATTTAAAATAGATTTGGAACAAGATAATGTTGATATTTCTTATTATACACAACTATTCCACTGAGGCCATAAAGTATGGTCACAATACAGCTAGTAATGGTGGGATTTTGGCTCTACTGGCCTAATATCTCCCAAATATTATGGGTAGCAAGGAAAGGATGAGTTTGGACATGGGGTCACACTCATATTAAGCAAAGTAACACAAATACACAAGATCATTGACAGGTCAAAATGTTTCAAATCACTTCCATTCTTTTTTTCTTTTTTGTGTTTTGACATTTGTGGTGATTTGAATAGGTATGACCCCCAGAGACTCCTGGGTTTGAAAGTTTGTCTTATAGGGTGTGGCTCAATTAGGAGATTAAGATCTTTTTGTAGTAGATGTTGCCTTGTTGGAAGCGTGTCACTGTAAAGACTTTGAAGTATATATATATATGCTCATGCCATTCTCAGTGTGACAGTTCATACCCTGTTGCCTGCAGATCAAGATGGAGAACTTTCAGCCACCAACCTCTTGAGCACTGTGTGTGCCTGCAAGCTTTCTTGTTTTCTGAAATGTTGATGGACTAATCCTGTGAAACTGTAAACTAGCTCCAATTAAAAGTTTTTCATTTATAACAGTTGCTGTGGTCATGGTTTCTCTTCACAATAGAAACCCTAACTAAAATAGAAGTTGGCAGCAAAGACTGGGGCATTTCTGTGATAGGGTTTCAGAAGAGAAGAATTTTGTTTTGTTTTGTTTGTTTGTTTGTTTGTTTGTTTGTTTGTTTCGAGACAGGGTTTCTCCGTGGTTTTGGAGCCTGTCCTGGAACTAGCTCTTGTAGACCAGGCTGGTCTCGAACTCAGAGATCCGCCTGCCTCTGCCTCCCAAGTGTTTGGATTAAAGGCATGCGCCACCATCGCCCGGCAGAAGAGAAGAATTTTACCTAGTATGTTGCCTAGAGATCATTCTTCTGATATTTGGTGAAGAATGTGTCAGCTGTTTGCCTTTCTCAGAAGGTTCTGACTGAGGCTAAATTAGATTTGGATTAATTTTATTGGTAGAGGAAATCCCAAAATACTGTTATATAGACTCTGTCCTGTGGTTATTATTGTCAACACTAATGAAGATTTATAATGAAAAGGAGCAAGTTAACATGTAAAAAATACAAAATGTATAATTTTGGGAGAAGAGAAGTACCAGGAATTACAAGAGCCTAGACTAGATTCTGTGTTCAAGGAGACATACAAATTAATAGATGGAATACACATTGTGATAACTTCATGGCAAGATTTCACACAGATAAGTTTCAAACAAACAAAAAGATAAGGAAAAGCTTAATGTTATGTAGTGGTGTATGCCTTTAAAATCCTCCACTCCATAAACAAAAGCAAGAAGGTATCTGAGTTTGAGTTCAGCCTGGGCTACCTGACAAGTTTCAGGACAACAAAGCTTAGGAAGAAAAAGAAACTGTGGAAAATAGAAATCTGGTGAAAATGTAATTTATCTAGGGGGACATATTTCAGCCCAAGCAACACCAGAATTTCGCAGCTTCGATGTTGTGTTTCTAGCTTTAGCGTTAAATATCCAAGAAAGGGGTTGTGGAATCTTCCTCTGTGGATAAAACAAAAGCTGCTGAGGCTAGGCATGTGACAGGTTTATCCCTGCATGGAGACCCAGAGAAGCCTTTGTGTGAAAATATAAAGGAGAATCCTAGATCTCCTTGGAGACAGCAAGATTTTGGATATGCCAGATTCCTGCTATACCTGCTAAAGAAAGCTGCTTACAAGGAATGGAACCAGTCCAAGTGAAAGAAGTGTATTGCAGATCAACAAAATTGAAAGGAGTTGGATAGTTTAAGATCACTTTGAAATCAGACATGGAGATACAGATTTTGGAATTTGTAAAGCTGGTTTTCAGTCTAGCTTTGGTCTAGTATTTTCTTATTAACCCCCTTTCTTCCATTTTAGAGCAATAATGTATATTCTGTAACATTATATGTTGAAAATATGTGATCTGCCTTTTGATTTTAACATTATACAGGGTTACAGTTAAGAGATTGCATGATGCTCAGAAGAGATTTTGAGTTTTCAAATGTTGTTGAGACTGTGAAAGACTACAGGGATTTTTGAAGTTAGACTAAGTGAATTTTGTATTATGATTTGGTTGCAAACCTATGGGGAAATGGGCCTAAAGTGTAGTGGTTTAAATAGAAACGGTTCCTATATAGTCATCTGCTTGAGGTATTGACCTATTTGACCTATAGGAACTAGTACTATTAGGAGGTATAGCTTTGTTGGTGTAGCTATACCATTGTTGGAGGTAGTATATCTGAAGGTGGGCTTTAAGGTTTCATATATGCTCAAGTCATGCCCAGTGTAAGAGTTCACATCCTACTGCCTTCAGATCAAATTGTAGATTTCTCAGCTATCTATTCAGCACCATGTCTGACTTTATGCTGCCTTGCTTTCTGCTAGGATAGTAGCTCAAACCTCTGAAACTATAAACCAGGACCAATTAAATGCTCTTATTTCTAAAGGTTGTCATACTCATGGTATCTCTTCACAGCAATAGGAACCTTAAATACGACAAATTCAAAGCAATTATAACTGATCTTTGAGAACCAAAATCATAGCTTTAGCATCTTGATTTATGCTCTGTATATGACTGAAGAACTATTATTAACAGCCCATACACTCTAGTTAATGAACGGTGTAATTTTGTTTTTCTGGTTTTAAGAGATAATGCATTCTCTACTTTCATGATTGATACTCATCATACTATTGAACATGTAATTTATTTCTTAGCTAGGTATCATGATACAAGCAGCACCAGCAGATTCCATTTGCAGCTGTGCCCAAGAATTACTGCTCTGAAGTCTCTTCATGCTCTGTCTTTCTGTTTGGGAATGTGTGTGTTATCAAAATGCAGTTCTATTTGAAGGTGACTACTATTCTTTTTTTTTTTAGCTCAAACTGTGTGACATTTTTATTTTACGCTATAAAAACAAAATTAGGCAAACAAGAGAAAAATTCAAAATAGGTTCAAATGATGTAAGACCATCCTTTCCAGGAAAGCAGAAGGTAGTCCCTACCGCAAAGAAAAGATATTTCATTAATGGAGGTTTTCAAAGTACATTTAAATACTATCAGATTAAGTTCTGGAAACAAAA
>NW_026068102.1:3760547-3765881 GCF_014885135.2 Alexandromys fortis
TCACTCATAATTGGTTTCTAGCCATTAATAAATGTCACGGAGTGTATACCTGGTGAACCTAAAGAAGCTAAATAAGAAGGCGACTACTATTCTTTATCTTTACAAAGACTAAGGTTATTTGTAATCTGTATGTGTCTTTTTCAAGACTCATGTGTTGAAACTGTATGATGTTATTTAAAAAGTTTGGCTTTTAAGAGGGAGAAACCATCAAGGTTTTACCTTATGGAGTAGTATCAAAGCTTTATAAAAGAGATGGCCACGTAGCTTTTGGCTAATTTGTTTCTGTTGTTCTTTCACTTCATAAAAACACAGCAAGAAGATTCTTACTAGATACTGACAGCATATAGGTCTGAGCCTCCTCAATTGTGCAAGGCACAAAACAATAGATCCCTGTTCTCTTACATTACCCAGACTATGATGTTTTATTATTGTGATACAAATTTCCTGAATATCTAGGGGATCAGTTGTAAAAAAAAAATTACCCAAAGGACAGATGGAGGGAATAAAGGAAAAGAGGGGAAATATATAAATGTATATACTGGAAAATCCAGTGGTGAGAAAGTAGTGAAATGGCAGTGGATGGGCAGAAAATAGTGATAATTAAAATGTTCCTTTGTGACAAGTTTAGGTCTATGATTCTTTCCAGTTTTAACTATTTTCATGACAGAATTTCAGAGCTATCTTGCCACTAGTTTAAGAAATATGCTCCCTTCAGGTTGTATTTTTACATAATTTACTTTTCTCTGTCTCTTCGTAGTGTTCTCCCCATTATAGAGGCCATAAAGTGAGGATATTGAGCTCTTCTTGATTAGGTAAATTTTTCAATCATATCAAGTTTAATATTACCACAAGAAATGTTCTTAATATCGGGAGGGAAACATCCATGGTTAATATAGAATTTCTGGTTATCACCAAGAAAAAGTTGAAAAGTAAGTTGTAGTTTATAAGATGCTGACTCTCCAATAATCAAAATATATATACTACTGAGACTAAAACACTCAGCAAATTATATACAGCAACAGCAGATGTTGCCTACAGAAACAAATTCTTGTAAATTATCTGACCATGATGAATCAGATGACTGCATAATTACAAAACACTGGTTTATGAAATCAGAAGACTTGACTTTCCTACAATAGGTAATTTCATCTTCATTTATACAACATCTTCACCCATAATTTAGGGGTGATGCTGGATTGAATTTTGGATTATAAATACAGTAGCTCTTTTCCAATTCTAACTTGTATGTAACTGAGGTTGTTACATGGTCCTTAGATAATTCAGTTCTTGGATAGGGCTTTAAGAAGCAGTCACAGAGAAAATTATAATGAAAAATATACAGAGACAGGTTTGAAAGAGGTCCATTTAAGGGCCATCTTTCCTTAATTTGTCATAGGATTTTTCTTTAAAAGGTTAGAGAATACCTGTTTTTCAAAGAATGATGATAATTACTGATAGAAATTTACAAGGCTCGTGGATATGTAATCTCATTAACATATTGACCTTACTGAGACAATTAAGTTACTGGAGTTCAAAATTTGGATTATTTATGAAGCTGAAGATCCTAAGTTTAAATTTCTCTTACTGATTGGAATGTACTTGCAAGTGAGAAGTTTCATAGTCAGAAACAATTCAACTTTGTAGGAGCTAAGACAGTAAACAATTAGTTCTAAAAGTACTCAGAAACATGATAGCCCATTCTTTATCCCACCAATTCTATTTCTGCTTACTGTTTTAAAAGTGAGCATATATTTAAATTCAGAATTTTTTCATTAAATATCACCCAAATTTTCCAATAATCAAATCCTCATGCTCAAATAATTTTCATGAAATATATGAATGTTAAACCAGAGTCCAAATAAAACACAGCATGTCATGAATGAATGTCATATAGAGAGCCAGACTAGCATAATAAAATTCTGCAATGATAATAAACATAGGAATGTACTGTACATTCAATGTGTATTAACTTTAGGGCTCAGATCTCTTCTCCACCATGGTGCTAAGTCTTTGCAGATACTAATCATATAAATAACTTTTGAAAATGAAATGCTAACTTATTTTAAGCCATCTGTTCAATAATTATTGGGAACTCTTTTAGTTAATTATTACATCTTTGCATGTAGACATTAATTCATTGATGACTAAATTTATTAAGTTACCACTCTTTTTAGCATAGAATTTCATCACAGAAAATCCCTTGCTCACTGCTGTAAAATCAACTTATAATCTCCCTGAAGGGAGTATGTTGCTAAAGTCATATTTATAACAATGCTGCAGTTTGTAAAGTAGGTCTTATTGAGTATGTGGATAAATACCACTAGACTCAAGATGTTATCCGAAAACTTGTATATTAACTAAGTATTCGTCCTCTACAGTAGTTTCAAACTAGAATTACCCAAGGTGAACAAAATCTATAAGAGTTTTTATAAATAGCCCTATTTTCTCAAAATTAATAATTAGTTAACATTTTATTAATTAATATTCATAACATATTGCCTTGGGTTTTTATTATCTGATGGCAGAAACCTTATTATCCATTATAGTATCAATAGGTTAAAGTAACATCAGTATTTGACAATGTCAGAATCTTTGTGTATGGGGTCCTTGCTAAATAAAAATTTGTAAATTTCCCTGTTGGAAATTATGATGTAGCTGTCTTGAACTGAAAGCTTATAGACCTGTATTTTTAACATGAATAAACTCAATTATTAGATAGCATTAGCAAAACAGCTATAAATTGGTTCTGATTATACAACAGCTTACTTAGTATGAAACAATGAAGAGGGGAAGGGTGTAGAAACCCTACATTACCTGATCTTTTACAAAATATAAGTTCAATACTCAAACCAAAGACATTAAATTACAGGGGATGACAATTACTCACCGAGAAGAAAGAGACACCGTTAATAATAGTCATGTCATTTTTACCCAAATTGTTTCTTTCTTTATTTTTTATTGCTTATTTTAATAATAGTATGGTAGATCTTTATATTATTTTGCTTGGCTAAATAAATACTAAATGAAATATTTTATAATAGAAAGGTAGTGATTCATCAGCACATGTGTCTTTCTTTGCTTCATAGTGTAGTACTTCACCTTGTATGTATTCTTGCTAAGCCCATAACTCATTCTACCATATCTGATGCTGTTTGTGAAGCCCTCCCTCATTCTAAATTTTGGCTGCTAAGGCATGTCCTGAGACATGAAACTGGAGTTTCCTACATATGGTTAGTTCTACCTTATTAGACTTTTTACTGAGTGGATATATAACAAAAACAAAGCATATGTAAGAATTTCTTCAAATTTATGAACTTACTGGAATAGTCATGGAAAAAAGGGCATGTATACTTTGATATATAGGTCAAGTTTCAGAACATAGAACCAAACATCTCTGTTTCAAGTTTCTTTACATGTCATCGTGTAGAAAAATTTGACATAAGCTTTTTCAGTCTCTTCTTTTATTGGTACATCATACCTGTCCTCTGATCCTCGACTAACATCTTGGGAAAATTCTACAGTACTTTACCACTTGAAAATATTATTAATTACAGTGAGATTCCTGGCTCCCATCTTTAATGGCAGAATGTTGTTTCTTCCTAAATTTTATTCATGTGCTATTCACCTGTGATAGCAAAACCTGTAGTGATATTTTATTTGTATTTTAATAAATAAAGCTTTCCTGAAGTTCAAAAAGTAAAATAGCCACACCAATCATCCTTACAGACCAAGCAGTAGTGACACACACCTTTAAAAGTAGTTGTCATGCTTGTTTGCCATAGAAACTGGGCACTACTAGTGAATGTGTTTGAGCTTAACACTAGAGTGGAATATAAGATGAGAGGAGACAGCTTTCATTCTAAGGATTTCTGGTGGCAGGATTGCCTTTTTGGACTGAGGTAAAGGTAAGAGCCAGAGGCTGGCTGCTTTGATTTTCTGACCTTTAGGTTGAACCCCAATTTCTATCTCTGTGTTTTTCTTAACTGTGCTACAAATGACTGGTCTGGTATTATACTCTTTGGATCCCAGGAGAAAGGTTCAGCTCATGCAAGCACTTCCATATGTACACATAGAAAATTCACTTGGTCCCACTCCTCAGTGAACTAAAAACCTAGTTCAGTCACATTTCTGGGTTTTTCAAATCTGTTTTATACCTGATCTCCTGGAATTAAATTATATGCTTAATAGGTTTATTCATGGCCACTTCTAATATGTTTATGACTTCTCATTTGACATTATCAAATGTTAAGTCAGAATTCAATGTGTTATACGGGTGGTCTATTTAGTCTAATTTAATATCCCAATCTCATAGACAATTTAAAATATACTTTGTTATCTCTAACACTGAAATGTGTGTGTGTATTTGCCATGTGCAAGCCATATATATGTTTGCTCTTTTGTTTTTCACCATATTTAAAAATAAGAATTTACTGGGGAATCATTAGAAAATAAGTCTGCTGTATCTTTTCCTTTACATGTACTGGGAAAATACACTAAGCAGCAAAATCCTGATCTGGAGTAAGACATTTGACTGCTGTTGTTCTATATGGCTTGGTCTTGCTTTTTTTTTAAAGTACCAATATCATTGACAAGGCTCAAAGGCTACTGTTAGCATGAGGACACACATATTGGTTTTTGGAAGTTTATTTTTCTTCATTTAGCTTCCTGTTTTGACACTTTTTAATGTTCATAATAGTGGCCTTCTTGTTTTCAGAGCCCTCTGTTTGGTAGACAACCCAACAGAGATGAGAAAATTAAAGATTAACCTGGTCTAAGAACTGCAGAATCTTTTACTGCTTAAACATCTTGATGATTTTGAGTTTCTCAGAAGTAACAATTCTCATTAAAGATTTGACCAATGGTATATGAGTATAAATTCCATGAGCCATTGCTCATGGACAAGGCTTATGTTCTCTCACTGTATCCCCCCCCCCCTCCAACCACAAAGTCACACATAAGAATCCCAGCATCATAAGATAGCCTGGTCTGGAATTCCAAATAATATGTTTGGTTGCATGACTCAACAGCCTCATTAGACATAGTGTGAAGATGCAGTGACTCTAATATATTTGAACCATTTAGAGTATGACCTGTTATCACTATAGCAAAATCTACTTTCTTGTTTTTCTGTATGTTGAATCTATAATATAAGTATATTGTAATATTATATATTATATTATGCATAAAAACTATTTTATTACAATTAATACTAATTATGACATATTAAAATTAATGAATATTTTATATTCATATGTTATAGCCTATTTATATATATATTTATAAAATATTATTTTATAGTTATCTATTGATATAGGTAATATTATATGTTAACTT
>NW_026068102.1:3766215-3772539 GCF_014885135.2 Alexandromys fortis
CACACCCTCCCACCCCACCCCATCTAATCCTCAGAGAGGGTAAGGCACATTGTTTTGTGAAAGGTCCAAGGCCCTCCCTACTATATCTAGGCTGAGCAAGGTATACATCCAAAGAAAATAGGATCCAAAAAAGCCAGAAAAACAGTAGGGATAAGTCAGGTGCCACTGCCAGTGATCCCTCAGTCTGCCCCAGCCATCCAACTGTCAACCACATTCAGAGGAACTATGCTGGTTCCTTCCCAGGCTGGCTGAAGTTGGTGAGTTCCTATTAGCTCAGGTAAACTGTTTCAGTGGATCAACCCATCATGGTGTTGACCCCTTTGCTCATATTCTCATTCCTTCCACTTTTCAACTGGACATTGGGAGCTTAGCCCAGTGCTCCAAAGAGGATCTCTGCCTCTATTTCCATAATTTGCTGGATATGGTGATATTTAAGATAATCATCAGTCTGACTACAGGGTAAGTCAAGATCACTCCTCTTTCTCTAATGTTTAGGATATTAGGAAGGGTTATCCTTGTGGATTCCTGAGAATTTCTTTAGAGCCGGGTTTCTGCTAACCTTATAATGGCTCCCTCAATCAAGGTATCTCTTATTTCTCTTATCTCTGTCCTTCCTCCATTTCGACTATCCTATTACCTCAAGTTGTCTTCAACCCTCCCCTAGTCCCCTCTTCTTCCCCTTCTACCCTCCCCCCCCCATGCTCCCAATCTTGTCAGATGATCTTGTCTCTTTCTAATTTCCAGGTGGGTCTATATATGTCTTTCTTTGGGTTCACTTTATTACTTAGCTTCTCTAGAATCATGAACTTTAGGCTCAATGTTTTTTTGTTTATACTTTGTACCCACATTTTTGGGTCTGGATTACCTCACTCAGGATAGTGTGTTATAGTTCCATCCCTTTGCATGTAAAATTCAAGATGCCATTGTTTTTTTACTACTGAGTAGTACTCTACTGTGTAAATGTACCACATTTTCTTTATCCATTCTTTGGTTCAGGGACATCTAGGTTGTTCCCAGGTTCTGGCTATTACAGATAATGATGCTTTGAACATAGTTGAACAAATACTTTTGTAGTATGATTGAGCATCTTTTGGATATATGTCCAAGAGTGGTTTTGCTGGATCCTGAGATAGGTTGATTCCCAATTTTCTGAGAAACTGCCATACTGATTTCCAAAGTGGTGGTAAATGTTTGCATTCCCACCAGCAATGGACGAATGTTCCCCTTACTCCATATCCTCTCCAGCATAAGCTATCACTAATGTTTTTGATCTTAGCCATTCTGACAGGTGTAAGACAGTACCTCAGGGTTGTTTTGATTTGTATTTCCCTGATACTAAGGATGTTTAACATTTCCTTAAGTATCTTTTGGCCATTTGAAATTCTTCTGTTGAGAATTATCTGTTTAGTTCTGTACTCCATTTTTAATTGGGTTATTTAGAATTTCAATGTCTAAGTTCTTGAGTTCTTAATATATTTTGGATATCAGTCCTCTGTCTGATATGGGGTTAGATCTTTTCCCATTCAGTAGGCTGCCTTTTTCTCTTATTGACTGTGTTCTTTGTTTTACAGAAGCTTCTCAGTTTCAGGAGGTCCCATTTATTTATTGTTGCTCTCAGTGTCTGTGCTACTGGGGTTATATTTAAGAAGTGGTCTCCTGTACTCATGCATTGAAGACTACTTCCATTGTCTCCTCTATCAGGTTCAGTGTGGTCAGATTTATATTGAGATCTTTAATCCATTTGCACTTGAGTTTTGTGCATGGCAATAGATATGGATCTATTTTCATTCTTCTACATGTTGACATTCAGTTATGCCAGTGGAGACAATTTCTATAACCCATTTCTTTTGTCCTTAATTCTAAAGTCAGAGCCTCATGGACAAATCTGCCGAATTATTCTGCTTGCTGAGGCTGGAACATGATCCCCCTTTTCAGTTAAGTTTTCACCAGCCATTTGTTATTCCACCTACACTGCCTAACATTTGGTGATTTAAACTTAGTCTGTATACCAGTCTACCATCAGCCTCTGCTTTCTCAGTACTTGGATTAAAGGACTGTACTACTACACACATTTTAATCTTTTCTTAAATTTCTTTGCACAAGTTGAGATCTGCCTGCTTCTGCCTCCTGGGTGCTGTGATTAAAGGTGTGCACTATCAAACCTGGCTTGAAGCTTTTCTTTAATCTTTTTTTTTTTCACTTGAGTCTTGGACAAAGGCAACAAGCTGCCACTTCCTTCATCAAATTATCACAAGAATGATCTCTGAGTAACATACTAATATCCTTCTCCTCTGAATCCTCTTGAGGTAGACCCCTACAACGTATCAAATCACACTTAGCACCACTGTCATCCATGCTCTAACTAGAATGGTCCATTAAGCAGTGCTTCAAGTATTCCACTTTAGGCCTTTGAATTAGGAAAATCCAAAGGCCCAAAGCCCATATTATTTCAAATAAAAAGCATAGTCAAGCCTTTCACAACAGTACACTAGTCTCTAGTACCAACTTGTTTAAGTTAGGGTTTCTCCTGCTACAAAGAAACACTTAAAGAAAAAGGAAAATTGCTGTTTATAACTGATGGAAATCAGGGCAGGAACTAAAACAAGGTAGAAACCTAGAAGGGAGATTGAGGCAGAGAACATGGAGAGTTGCTGCTTACTCTCTTGTTTCCCATAGCTTGCTCCATGCACCTTCCAATATAACCCAGTATCAGCAGCCCAGGGATGGTACTACCCACAATTGACTGAGTACTCAACTACTGACCAATATATTAGAAAATGCCTTACAGCTGGATCTCAAGTGTAATTTCATTAGTTAAGGTTCCTGCCTCTCTAGCTTGTGTCAAGTTGGCACATAAAACTGCCTAGTGTTCAACTTGATACACAAACACATGACTCTTAAGTCACAACACTTCCTTTCTTATTAATCTCCAAGATCTTAAATAATTTTAAACGATATGCCATCTTTACAATTCAAACACATTAAAATTCCAATTCCTTTAAAATAGTTAATCTTTTTCAAAAATCCTCTGTGTTTTAAAAGTGAAGTATTTCAACTGTAGGCTCCAGTAAAAATACTATCTTACTTCAAGAGGAAAAACTAAAAACCACAGTCACAAACAAAACAAAACAAAATTAAAATCTAGCCATCCAATATATGGGATCTACTCACGATCTTCTGGACTCCTCCTAAGGTCTTGAGTCACTTTTTTCTTTTGGCTCTACTCTCTGCAGCACATATGACTCATCTTTTACACTCCAGATAGCTCAACTCAACTGCTACTGCTTTTCTTGGTGGTCTTTCCTTGGTACTGACAGTTCTAAAATGCTGGTATCTTCTGCTGCAACTGGATTGAACTTTCACCAATTTCTTTTCATAGGTTTTCTTCATGGTGCCAAGACTCAATTTCTCTGAATGACTCCTTGAATCCTGGGACTTCAGCTGCCACTGAGGCTAGACTTTCACCAATGGCATTTCACATCTCACCCTTCTAAGCCTCAGTTGTTCTCCATGACCCCTTCATGCTTTCAAAACCAGTGCCAAATATGTGAAGTTCACACATTACCAAGTACAGCTGCCAGGATGGGTAACAACTTGGCCACCCTTGTAACACAGCTTCTCTGTGCTCTCAGGGAAACAAGTAGCAACAAATTCACCTCAGTGATGCTTTTCTCTTCTTAATCACTGCTAAATTCTTTGCTCTAGTCAATCAACATCAAGTATCCCAGGAAAGCAAAATTTTGAGTTAGTAGTTAATCCCAGCTAATTATTTAGCCCTAGTTTATCAGAACTATAGGATCGTAATTCAAATCGGCAAATCTCAATTCAAATAAGAAATGGTGCTTATAGTGTTTTTAAATTTCCCTCTGAAACTTCACAAGTCAAGCCTCCATCTCTGTACTGCTCTCAATATTCTTGTCTTTCAAGTGCCCACAGAACATCCCACAGAGTTGTTTACACTCAATGGTTCTTCTAGTCGAAAATTTAAATTCTTTCCACAATCCTCCTAAAACATGATCAGATCTGCTGTAACAATACACCACTGCTAGTCCCAAATTCTGTCTCAGTTTATGTTTTCATAGCTGTGAAGAGACACCATGACCACAGCAATTCTTATAAAGGAACAATTTAATTGGATCATTAACTTACAGTTTCAGAGATTCAGTCCTTTTCACCATGGCAGGGAGCATGGTGGTATGTAGGCCAACATGGTACCACAGCTGAAAGTCTTTACTTCTTGACTCAGAGGCAACAAGAAGTCAACTGACAGTCATGCTGAGGGAAGCTTGAGCACAAGTGACTACAAGGCTTGGTTCCACAATGAAACACTTTCTCAAACAAAGCTATACCTCCTAATAGTGACACTCCATTTGGGGGCTATTTTCTTTCACTTAGCCACAACATAATTTATGCAATTTTCAATAATGAAAAGTAAATGGATTTGATAGGAACACTGAGAAGAAACCCAGGTCATAGTCATTATAGAAAATAAACAGATACATAATTAATATAAACTTTTCATAGCTGTTTGTGAAATAGGTGAAGACACACCAAAATCATACACAATATACTTATCTAATGAAATCTACATAAGATTAATCGAAACAACTGTGGGAGAAAAACTTGTGAAAATGAGAAACAGAAATAATTAAGTGCCTCAAATGCATCTTGAAGAACCAGTACAAAAAAGAAATCACAGGGACCAAAAATATCAACCCCAGGTATCTGAAATTTATCCCATTATCCATGCCTCATCTGAACTCAAACAATTCAGAAAAGAGCAAAAGTACAAACAAATTTCCACTCAATATAGGTAATGTTGTTGGAAACTAGTTGTTCAATCCTGGCCACTCAGACCCAAAATAATCACACAGAAACTATATTATTTACAATCGTATTTGGACAGTAGCTTAAGCGTATTTCTAACTACCTATTATGTCATAACTAACCAATCTCCATTAATCTGTGCATCACCATGAGATTGTGGCCAACTAATAAAATTTCAACAGGCTTAGGAGAAGGTGTCTGTCCCCTGGGGGCAGCTACATGGCTTCTCATTGACTTGGCCTACTCTTTCTATACATCTTTTCATCCTGGCTATATTCTGTTGAATCATTGCTCTGAAAGCAGGTTCTTTATTAACCATTGGTATACAAAGAGGAATCCCACATCACATTCCCTTTTCTGTCTAAATAAAAAGGAAGGTTTTAACTTTAACATATTAAAATTACACATAACAAAACAGGCATCAACCAAGAATTACAATTACAATATTTATATCTACTTTATCTTTATCATAACTAAGTTTAACTATAATTATCTATTCTTCAACTCCATCAAAGACTGCAGAAGCATATATTACCTAAGTTAACAGAAAATGCATTGTAAAGAACTTCCAAAACTCTAGAATTGACAGAACATTTCTCTTCCCTGACAGTCACCTCAAGTTCTTCTGTAACTTTGGGGCATTCAATCATCAGTCTACAGGCATATATTCTCTGGAAGAATTTCCTTTGTTGTAGGAAATCTGAAGATCTGTTCTGCTTTGTAATGGTAAAGTCTATCAGTTGCTTTCTTCTGTGTCCAACAGAATTTCTGGCAGACTCTTTCATGAAGCATGAACCTTGAAGAACCATCTCACCTTTAGGCAAATTTAGCAGTCATTTTTTTTTTTCTGTGGGTCCTGCAAGTCCAGTTCATACAGCATAACATAGAGCATCCAAGCAACAGTATTTTCTTGCCTGAATGGTTAACAAACTTCCTAAGGAGCCTCTTCAATGCCCATCTTCCTCTTGGAGTAATTGGTGCTGCCCAGAGCAGATGTGTCTCATTGTTATAAAAAGTCCTAAGTACTTAAAACATGTTAAGTACCATATTCTGAAGTCTTTATTTATTTATTTATTTATTTTATTGAAAAAAAATTCCTGCTTCCTCCCAGCCTCCCATTTCCCTCCCCTCCTCCCGCCCCTCTCCCCTCCCCCACTCCTCTCCCCCTCCCTCTCCAGTCCGAAGAGCACTCAGGGTTCCCTGCCTTGTGGAAAGTCCAAGGTCCTCCCCCCTCCATCCAGGTCCAGGAAGGTGAACATCCAAACTGGCTAGGCTCCCACAAAGCCAGAACATGAAGTAGGAACAAAACCCCATGCCATTGTCCTTGGCTTCTCAGCAGCCCTCATTGTCCGCCATGTTCAGAGAGTCTGGTTTGTCCCATGCTTTTTCAGTCACAGTCCAGCTGGCCTTGATGAGCTCCCAATAGATCAGGCCCACTGTCTCAGTGGATGGGTGCACCTCTCGTGGTCCTGACTTCCATGGTCATGTTCTCCCTCC
>NW_026068102.1:3773303-3776641 GCF_014885135.2 Alexandromys fortis
GAACACCTCATTTTCGACAAAGGAGCTAAAAGTATACAATGGAAGAAAGAAAGCATCTTCAACAAATGGTGCTGGCACAACTGGATGTCAACCTGTAGAAGATTGAAATTAGACCCATATCTATCACCTTGCACAAAACTCAAGTCCAAATGGATCAAAGACCTCAATATCAGTCTGAACACACTGAACCTGATAGAAGAGAAAGTGGGAAGTACCCTACAACAAATGGGCACAGGAGATCGCTTCTTAAGTAAACCCCAGCAGCACAGACACTAAGGACAACATTGAATAAATGGGACCTACTAAAGCTGAGAAGCTTCTGTAAAGCAAAGGACACTGTCACTAAGACAAAAAGGCAACCTACAGACTGGGAGAAGATCTTCACCAACCCTGCAACAGACAAAGGTCTGATTTCCAAAATATATAAAGAACTCAAGAAACTAGACTTTAAAATGCTAATTAACCCAATTAAAAAATGGGGCACTGAACTGAACAGAGAATTCTTAACAGAAGAAGTTCAAATGGCCAAAAGATACTTAAGGTCATGCTCAACCTCCTTAGTGATTAGGGAAATGCAAATCAAAACAACTTTGAGATACCATCTTACATCTGAAGTCTTTGAAAGGTTTGAAGAATAGCTATCCATCTGAAATATATCTATGTACATCTAGAAAACCTAGCTAACATGGCTGTAAGTTTGACTATTATAGATGAATATCTATTAACTGTATTTTAGCTATACATTACATTTTTATATAATAATAAAATATATAATACCTTAATCAAGAACAGAAATAGACATATAATAAAATTGATCTAAAATTTGCATGAAAAGACCAATATCCATACCAGTGCAAAGTATTCATATCTATAGAAAATCCCCCTTTGAATATAAAGAAACATTTATTTTAAAAAATGGGAATTAGGGTGTAGTTCTCGCCAAATTGTTTCCTGCAATTTTTGTTGAGCCAAGTATTTTGGGGGTTTTTCACAGACTTTTCAGATGGTCTTATTCCATCAAACAACATTAGTCTCAAAGGAATCTATAGGTTCTCCTCTTCTTTGGAAACAAATGTAGAACCTCTTTTCCAAAGCAACATATTCTAAGATCCAAAATTGGAAGTCAAGACACTTTAAAAATATATAAGTTGGTTTAATTTAGCAGCCTGGACAATGAAATTTCTATCTATACTTAACTCATTACAGTCAAAAAATTTAAGAAAACACAACAATATACATAATCAAGACTCTCAGTATATATTCCATTTTTTGTGGCTTAGTTTTTGTATTCTATTACTTTTTCTACAAGTTTAATAATTATTATCTTTACTTTTTAATCTGTGACTGACTATAATCTTTTATTACTTTTACTGTCTCTTTACTCATCATCTTCTCTCTCCTAAGCCTACATATATTTATTAAACACAATGTGTCTCATTTTATGTTTGAATATGTCCTATTGTGTATTTATAATCCTTTTCTGACGAGGATCCTAAACATGTAAAGCAATGTGGCTAGAAACAAGGGTTCTTTGCCTTCTGGCTCCACTCAGTCAAACATGGCAGAGATCCATATACTGCCTTTGAGACTGCTATCTTGGACACATTCGAATGACCTCAACTTTGGTAACCAGATGGCCCATGCTACCACCAAGCAACTTGTAGCACACTGCCTACAGACCCCATTCAAGTGGTTGGCCTCCTGAAAGAGACAGAGTTCGTGCTATCCACATGAACCAGAAAGCTGCCATTTCTTATGCTGAGTCAATAAGCCTTCTCTTAAAAGATCTACAGTACTCCTGTTTACCACCAACAAACAGAGCCCATCTTAAAAGAAATGCCAGCTACCAAAAAAAGCCATATTTAACTCTGTTCTTTTGTGTCTAGAATTCCTTTCCAAGCTTTCTCATGTTTTATAGGGGTGTAGTCAACCAGGTTGGTTCCAAATTGTTAGCAAAGGCTAGCTGTTCATTCCTGGCTGCCAAGACCTGAAATAATCACTTAGAAAGTATACTGTTTGAACAATAACTTAAGTATATTTCTAGTTAATTTTTACATTTTAAATCAACCCATCTTTACTAATCTGTGTATCACCACAAGGTCATGGCCTACAGGCAAGTTTTTGGCATCCTCCTCTAAGAGTGACCACAGTGGGTCTCTGACTCCATCTACTTTCTCCAACCATTCAGCTTAATTTTCCTGCCTATATCTATTTTGCCATAGGGACAAGTTGTGTTTATCATAAAAAGCTTGATCCTGTCAGTCAGCATAAGTGCCCTCACCAAGAATTTGATTTTGAGAAGCCTCAAATCCATTTGACCTTTCCTATAGTAAATTTTTGCCTCTTCCTGCCAAGAGCAGTAATTGTGACCCACCTTTAGGGACCACTGAAACTAATTAAAGCCTATTGTATGGGGTAGCTTTATTGTGGGAAGCCCATGTCTTTACCATCTTTCTAACAAATCGTGAATGCTGCTATAAAATACTACTGCTTGTTTAATTTCTTTTAGATCATTCATATCTATAGACTTCCATCTACATTCTTTGGATCCTTCTGGCATTTAGTACTTATAATATGCTAATTAATTAAAACTTTTGCTAAGTAATCTCTGACTCTGACAGGCACTGCCAATGCTAAATCCTGTTCTTGTACCTTTTCTCCCTGCTCATAAGTTCTGGTAATTTTATTAATAGTTTTAAATCTTTTTGCCACTATCTTTTGTATAGCCCAAATCTCTTTACCTGTGAATATTTCTAATGATTTCATTGATTCACATAACCTCTGTCCTAATTTTGCACATATGATTTCAAGGTATGAAAATTTTCCATTCAGGATAACTTCTCATTTGGAGATATTATTTGGATGGTGTGCAGATTGCCTTCCTGAAGAGATACTCCATCTGCTAACTTATCATAACTCTTTTACAGATTTTGATTTTCCAATTCCACATTGTGAATTCTTTTAGGTAATTTCTCAGTACCCTTTGACATGGATTAAATTTTGTCTGTAAAATTAATGCTATCCTTTTCAATGTTTTTTTTTAGCTAACTTTTGATTTTCAATGGTATAAATCCTTTCAACCAGTTGTTCATTATTAGTGTGTAAATATTGTAAAATTTCTAAAAGTCCCTCATTCTTGGCACTGTTATCAAACCATTTTCTTAAGGATTAAATATGTAAAAAGCCATCCCAATATCAAATAATGAATGTATCAAAAGACTCATATAACCCTCTCAGAATACCATCCATAGTATAAAAAAGGCTATTAAATTTCTGAATGGTGATATTGTCTGCCAGTATATCATTTTTAAATTTATTGATTTTTCAAGAATTAAACA
>NW_026068102.1:3780981-3786546 GCF_014885135.2 Alexandromys fortis
AGAGGTTTTGGTGGTCAGAATATCAATGAAGCTAGAGCTTGTAAGCTGGTAACATGATCCGGAAGCTGTGCAAGTGGCTACATGGCAAGGAAAGCAGTGGGGGGAAGTAGCAGGCATGAGACCAGGAAATTGAAAAGTTACCACAGGGCAGGCCTACCACAGGGGTAGTTTTGCTGTAGCAGGGTTTTGACAAAAAAAAAAATGCTTAGTAGGTAAAATCAAGCCAGGAAGTTGAGGATGGGAGACTGTCTGGGCTGTGGACCATCTGTGCCAGTCCCAGTAGACATGGAGTCAGGATCCACATGGGTTGCCAGATGTAGATAAATACAATAGAGTAGTCCCAGACTAACACAGAATTGAGAGAGATAAAGGGTTCTTTATTTAGGTGAAGACTTACAACACAGATCACCGTCCTCTGCACAAGCAGGAAACAGGAACCAATTCCAGCAGATGAGAGGGAGAGAGAGAAAGAGAGACAGAGACAGACAGACAGACAGAGAGAGAGAGAGAGAGAGAGAGAGAGAGAGAACAGAAGTTTTCATTACATTTATAGTACAAGAGACCATGCCCACCAAGTAGACTGATATCTTATAAGCTATTGGCTGAAGAAGTTTCCACAGAACATACAGGTTTTAATTTCACTCTCTGTGCCATTTCTCTGTAGCTACTATTGTTTCTGCGAGCTAGTTCTGATTTTTATTGTTTGTTAGATATTTCCTATGAGTGGTTTATGGCCCTTTATACTCTGTTCCTATTAATAACAAGAACACTAATAATCTGACTGGATGTTCTTTATTAACATGTTAGGCGTGCTGACTATTGATTTCACTTTAAGATATTATTACTGTCATTTTGTTATACAAATTCTGATGTCAGTAACATTCACATAAAATTGATGTTTAGCATGATACCTGTTCTTTGTCTGATGTTCCCTGCTATTTTTTAGCCCAGTGAACAGATTTTACTTCTGAGACTAAGCTTCTAGACTGCAGCGCACATGGCACAGAAAAACAGCAAGACCTGCATCTTAAATGCTTTGTTTTTCAATTAATTCTCTTATGCTTTTAAGATAATTTTGCAGTCTGCTTTAACATTACTTAGATAGACAAGTGGGTGAAAATACAATGGACTTTAAAGTAATTCACATGTTTTTCTTTCCCTGATAAAATTTAAGATTTTTAACATAAAGGTCATGTAAGACTTTTACAAAAATGTAGCATTAGATTTTCTGTACTAGACCATTTATATATCTACTTTTAATCTTTAAATTTTTCTGTTCTTTTATTGCTTTGGCATGGTAGATTTTTAAAAATGTATAAAATTTTTGCTATTGTAGTAGTAAGTGAGAAAAAACTGAAAATAAATGCCAAAGTTCTAATTTACCTCCTGTAATTTAAGCAATTGTAACTAATCTCTGTACTCATAGAATGCTAAAGATATACAGAAAAAGGATCAGTCTTTGTATTGCTTTGCTATTATGCCTGCTCTCATTCTCATTATAATAGGACATTTCCTGTGGTTATTCAATGTGGGACAACAGAACCTCAGTCCATATCGGTGGGTATCAGATTGTTTCGGGAAGTTTCTATATTTTCCAATATTGTTAAACTGATAGTCAATACATGCTTAATAAACATCCCTAGAATATGTTAATTTTTACATATGTATTTTTATTATAAAACCCATCATAGAAATATTCAAATAGGATCCTTCTTAGTTACATTAATGGAAATTGGCTTGGTTTTAAATATCCAGTCTTCCTTGTTAATGAATAATTTTCTTTTCAAAAAAACAAAATAGGTGCATCCAGCCAGCAATATTCCAGTTTTTAAATTTTTATTTACTTATTTATTTATTATTCACTTATTTAATTTTTTTAGTTTTTTTGAGACAGGATTTCTCCTTGAAACTTTGGTGCCTGTCTTGTAGCTAGTTATTGTTGATCAGGCTGGCCGTGAACTCACAGAGGTCTACCTTACTCTGCCTACTAAGTGCTGGGATTAAAGGTGTGTGTCACCCCTGCCCAGCAAAAACAGAATAGCTGCACTCAGCCAGCAATATTCCAGTTTCTTAATGAAGGTAAGTGACACTTTATTTCGGCAGAAAAACAGTTTGAGAAATGATTTATGGTTCCGGGAAATGCTTGATCTTTAAAGGGTCGTCTTCCATTCTTTCATTTCTTGAAGAAGTATGGAGGAATTATGATTTACAAAGACATTATATCCTTTTTAATTTTCTTTTAATTTCATTTTACATTTTATCCACAGTTCTTTCCTCCCCATCACTCCTCTGGTTCCTTCTTGACTTCTTCCCAGTCTACCTTTCATCCACTCCTTCCAACAGGTAAAGGCTCCCATGAGAAATCAAGAAAGGCCAGCACATTAAGTTTGATCAGAACCTAGCCTCTATCCCTTGCATTAAGGCTGAGCATAGCAACCCACTGGTGTAGGATAGTCTTATTTCTATGTGTTGCTTTCATTGGTTGAAGAAAGAAAACTACCTTGGCCTTTGATAGGACAGCCCTTAGATGGGCAGAGAAGACAGGACTGAATTTGGGGAGGAAGAAAGCAGGGTCAGAGAGAGCTGCCCACCATGAAGCTGCCAGGTCAGACATGCTGAATCTTTCCTTCTAAGCCACGAGCTCATGGTGGCATAAAGATTATTAGAAATGGATTGAATCAAGATGTGAGAGTTAGCAAATAAGAGGCTAGAACTAATGGGCCCGACAGTGTTTAAATAAATGCAATTTGTGTTTTGTTATTTTGAGGTATAAGCTAACCAGGCGGTCGGGAGCTGGGCGGAGGGAAGAGGCCCACCACTTCTTTTACAACAGAGAAATGGTGTAGGAGGGTCTTCTTTCTATGTGTTGCTTTCATTGGTTAAATAAAACAAATTGCCTAGGCCTTTTGATAGGGCAAAACTTAGGTAGGTGGGAAAAAGTGAACTGAATGCTGGGAGAAAGAAGGCAGGCAGAGAGCCACCTGCCATGAAGCTGCCAGGTCAAACATGCTGAATCTTTCCCGGTAAGCCATGAGCTCTTGGTGACATACAGATTATTAGAAATGGGTTGAATCAAGATGTGAGAGTTAGCCAAAAAGAGGCTAGAACTAATGGGCCAGGCAGTGTTTAAATGAATACAATTTGTGTGTTGTTATTTCGGGTGTAAGCTAGTATGGTGGCTGGGTAGTGGGAAGTGGCCCACCACTCCTTTCTCAACAACCTACCATAGGGAATGGGTTCCAATAAGCTAGCTCATGCATCAGGAATGAATCCTTGTCCTACTGACAGGTGGGTGCCAAATGGATAGTTGAAGCTTCATAACTATTTCCCACATATGGAGGGTATAGTTCAGTCCTATGGAGACTCCAAAGCTGTCAGGGTTTCCATGAGCTTTGGTCAACTGTCTCTATAGGTGTCTGCATCATGATCTTGACCTCCATTACTCATATATTCCCTCCTTCCTCTCCTAATTTGGATTTCCAGAGCTTGCCTGGTGCTTGGTTGGATCTCTGCATCTGGTTCCATAAGTTGCTGAATTAAGGACCTGTGCAGATAGTTGGGTTATTCATGCTGTAATCAGATTATTGAAGACATTATATCTTATAGTTCACTGAAAGATTCACATTAAAGCAGAAAGAAAAGAACAAAACAATAAGGGAGTAAGGGAGGGCAGGTGGGAGGGCAGGAGGGTAATGGATGATAGGACAGGAGGCAAGGAAGGTAGGAGATAAACATCGAAGAAAGAAGCAGGAAAGTTAGAAGGGAGTGTGCATTGAGGTTGGCTGATTTTCAGACACAAGGTATGTGAGTTTTATTGTTTTATGGCTTATTTACCCTTGGTCCATGCTATACACATCTATCTTGTTTGCCAGCATCATATGTATGGTTTCACAAATCTATCAAAGTTTACAGTAAGTTAGAAAGATAATGTTTCCAAGAAGATTTAAAATTACTGGTAGTAGAACACTGACCACATCCCAGACCAGCCCCTTTGGAGAAGGCTGAGGTTTGCTTTTCCAGCAATATCAATTTTAGAAGACATTGAGGCAATTTCTTGAGTGCCAGTGAATTAAGAACAATGATTTTACCACCTCTTGTACCTTTGGATCGGTGATCTAATCTTATTCATAGATTCATGTGTCTCTTGCAGAGGTATATTTCTGGTTATTCATTTTATTCCCTAAACACAACATATAACATACACATAACATATACAAACATGATTGTAGCAATTTTTTTTATTTTTTCATTTATAACTAAAAATTTCTTAGGCTAGCAGAAATCCCTTATTTGTCATTTTTTACTAAAAAAGAAGAAACAAAATAATGTTGAGCTGAGGACTTAGCTCCAATTTGCCAGATACTACATAAATGTTCTCATTTGAATTAAAATATTTGTCTGTTAGCTCAAGTGAATGGAAACTTCCTTCCCTTTCCTACATTTCTATACAGTAAATGAAGAACAACTTTCAGAGCAACTTAGTGGGCACATATTTAATGGCTACAGCATTCTGTTGAATTTTAAGAGAGAAATAGAATCCTTGCTATACAATCTCTCAGTTGCATAAAACGTGAGAATGGCCAATTAAAAAATAGTTAGAGGCACTCTCCAATGGTTTTAATGTGTCCTGAAATCTAGCTGATTTGCCTCTGTGTTTTGTGAAGCATGAGTGGCTCTCTGACAAGGTGGAAGGCTCCGCAAAAAAAAAAAAAAAAAAAAAATCATGAAATGTCTCTTGAGACAGCCAAACTGCCTCATCCAGTTTTGAAGCTAAATTAATAACAAGGTGTTTGAATATTTTCCTTATAAAACTCATTTATGCAGATGTTAACTGTTTATTGAAATTAACTGCCCAAAGTAAAGTATTTTCAATCCTCTTTCTTGAACACTACTTTAATTCAAAAATTTCATGTGCAAAGTCACACAGGGGATACTTGCTTCTACACAGGGAAAACAAGACTCACATTGAATAAATGTTTCTTCTGTTCATTGCAGCCAGACAGTGTGAATAGAATTCACCTGCCTTAGATGCCTGTGTCTATATTTTTTTTCTTTGTACATGTATCTTAGCATGGAATGTTGGAACTATTAAATTATTAGCATGAGTTATGAACTGAATTTGTTTGACTATTGGGTATGATATGGTAACTCAACTGAGTAGATGTAGGGATTTTCTTCAAAATTACTCAGACCAGTCAGTGGGTTGCCTTTCTGTCTTAGCAACAGTGTCCTTTGCTTTACAGAAGATTCTCAGTCTCAGGAGGTCCCATTTATTCAATGAGTCCCTTACTGTCTGTGCTGCTGGGGTTATGCGTAGGAAGTGGTCTCCTGTGCCCACGTGTTGTAGAGTACTTCGCACTTTCTCTTCAATCAGGTTCAGTGTGTTTGGATTGATATTGAGGTCTTTAATCCACTTGGACTTGAGTTTTGTGCATGGTGATAGATATGGGTCTATTTTCATTCTTCTACAGATTGACATCCAGTTTTGCCAGCACAATTTGTTGAAGATGCTCTCTTTTTTCCATTGTATACTTTTAGCTCCTTTATCGAAAATCAGGTGTTCAT
>NW_026068102.1:3788624-3794886 GCF_014885135.2 Alexandromys fortis
TTTATTTTTTTCTTTTTGCTAAAGTATATTTTTCTCCAGATCACACTTCCAATGATTTAAAGTTAAATTTAAATATATATGTAAAATATTTATGCTAATTCTTTTTTAAATTACATTCATACATACATACATGAGACTTTTATGTATGCATGTGATGGCTATAAGTTATTAAATGAGAGTGAATGGTAAGAAAACAATGCAATGAAAATATTTTAAGCTTTATTTAAGAATAAATAGTTTTTTTTATTCTGAAATAACATTGAGAATTATAATGTATTTTGAGAATACATTTTAATGTATTTTGATAATATTTAACCCATTCCTCTCCATTTTTTTCCAGATGCATTTTTTGTTTGGTAGCCCCATCAACTTATTTTCTGGAAGGAACTAGGCCCATAACATTCTATTTATTTCAATTCCCCATGCCATGTTTACAGCAACTGTTTACTTGTTTATTTGGAATTCATGCAATACACAGAAACACCTTTGGAAAAGCTGCCATGTTCTATACATGATCATTTCAGAATTTGAAGTTCTGAGATGATGTTTAAGCAGATTGCTCTACAATATAACTTTTATTCTTTACTAATAATCTTTGATTAACAACTAACCTTTGGCTATTTTAGAGAGTCCGCAATATAGTTTTGAGTTTTTAGTAACAATTTTTGATTAATAACTGAACTGACTTAAGCTATTTTAGAGAGTACAATTCCAAAGTTTTAAAGAGAAGAAGATTTTTTTGAGATTTACTGTTGAAATAAGTGCGGTGGGGCAGCGTCCCAGGCACCCCAGCCGCCTGCTAGCTTATACCCGAAATAACAACACACAAACTGTATTCATTTAAAGACTGCTTGGCCCATTTCTATCTAGCCTCTTCTAGGCTAATTCTCACATATTAATTTAGCCCATTTCTAATAATGTGTGTAAGCACCCCAAGGTGAGCTTACCAGGAAGATTCTAGCCTACGTCCATCCTGGGTCTGAGCTTCATCGCGTCTGCCACAGAGCGCAGAGCTATTGCGTCTACCCTGGAGTGCTGAGCATGGCGTCTCTGCTCCAGAGAGCAGAGCTGTCGGGTCTGAGCTCACTTCCTCTTCCTCCCAGCATCCTATTCTGTTTACTCCTCCCACCTATGTTTTAACCTATCAGGGCCAAGGAGTTTCTTTATTGCTTAACCAATGAAATCAACAGATAGATATATGACATTCCCACATCAGTTTACGTTTTCTTCCTACTATTCTGTCAACTAAGAAATTCACATACTCTCTCCAAAGATTCTAGTTTAATGGCAGAGTAGATGATTGGCATTTATGTGAACCACTAAATTGACTCATGGATTACATTTATGGGTCTGTGTGTGTTTATGTGTCAATAACAATTAAAGAAGAAAGGACTATGAGTTTGAGAGGAGTTGGAGTTGGTGTAACACATAAAAGGATTTGCAGGAGATAAGGGCAGGGAGAAATAATGTAAATACAACTTTATTTTAGAAAGTAGATGTGGTGGGGGAAAAGGAAATATAGGGACAAAGGGGGTAAATTCATCCAAAGTTTTACAGTCTAATTAGGAACTAGATAAAAGGTACAGTAATTAAAGAATTGATTGTTCTCTAGAAGACCCTGGTTCTCTTCACAACATGAAAATTACAGGTTACAATTATCTGTAATTTCAGCTTAAGGATATCCAACACCCTCTTCTGGCCACTGCAGAGACCAGAAATACGATTAGTGTACAGACATATAAGCAAGCAAAACACCCACACACACATAAATAACATTTTAAATACCCAACAATGAAAAAATATACATAAACAAAATTAAATTAATGTACAGAATAAAAATACAAATAATAATTATTTTTAAAACCTCTAAAAATATGTAAAAGACAGACTGAAAAGATGTCCCAATGAGTAATGTACCTGATGTGTAAGCATAAAAACATGAGTTCTCATCCCTATTATCCACCTCCCATTTCCCATTGTTAATACAACTGTTGACTCTGTCTTCACATAGACTTGTCTGTATATAGAAAGGTTTTCTTCTTGAAACGAAAGGGGACTCTGTTGGCCACCCACAGATTTGCAGTTTGGGGGCTGGGCAGGTTCTTTCACATGCCAGAGACTCTTAAGATCATATTCACTAAGATGGCTAACTTTCTTGTTCTGCAGAATGTCTCAAGTGCATTGAGAAGATGAGAAGCATCAACAGTCAAATATTACCATGTGGATAATGTGTCTTTGTCTTTAAAGAATTCTGAGTATTAATTACCCTGTGTTGTCTTAGAAGAAGTTAATAAATGCTTCCCAATCATGACTAATGACAAAGTACATACAGTGATGAAGCCAAACTTGGTGAAACAGTGAGGTTTCTTTTGTTGTTGTTTCAGAAATATGAGTGAAGGAATTATTATTGGAGCAAATATGACTCAAAGACATCTACATCATCAAAGTCTATCCCAGCCTAGGAGGCTACTGACAAAATCCAGAAAACTTAAGCACAATGTATAGACTAGACTGCAGGTAGCTCTACAGGTTGGAAGGTGTCATTTCCCCATGGCTGAATTGATCTGATACCTTTCTGGACAATCGTCTGGTCTTTGCTTCTGCTAGGTGTCTCATCCAGTCTGTGTTTCTTCCAGGTACTTGAGATTTGATGAGATTTCTTTATAGCTTAGCTTCTTTGAGAGTGATTAGATAGATAGATAGATAGATAGATAGATAGATAGATAGATAGATAGATAGATAGATAGATAGATATACTTGTGGTGGTTTGAATAAGAATTCACCCCCATAGTTACATATATTTTAATACTTGGTCCCCTACTTGGTGAAATAGTTTGGAAAACAATAGTAAGTCTGGACTTGTTGAGGAAAGTGTGCTAGAGTTCTGTTTTAAGATTTCAGAAGATCATGCCAAATCTAGTTAGTTCTCTGTTTACTTCTTGTTGTTAAGGATGTAAGCTCTTAGCTTCTGCTCTACCACCATGTTTGGCTAAATGCCTCCATGCTTCTTGCTATGGTGATTATGGACTCTAAACCTCTGGACCCATAACCACCCTCGCCAATTAAAACGTTTTTTCATAAATTGTCATGGTGCTTAGTTACAGAAATAAAAAAAGTAACAAGAAAATGCTTACCAGTAAGGAAGGAACAGGTTTTCTTTGTCAGTTACAAGGTCTTCCTTAAGCAATTTTGCGCTGTTTACTTTAATTATGAGCTTTTCTCAAGAATGAAGTGTCTTATATCATTTAGAACATGCAGTCATTTCACCTCCTCATAAATATTCTGTTCTAAAATATTTTTGTTATTTCACTTTCATATTACATCCAACTCAAGAGGTATTCCTAGTTGATTAGAAATGTCCTTGGCCAACACAATCGGTTATTTCTTTTCCTCTAAACTTCCTAAAATGAAAATAGCATTTTTTCTCTTGTCTTATACCACTATCAAGTCTTCTGCATTTTTACCAATGCTTTCATGAGGTCCTTTCCCTGAGTATAGTAATTTTCATTTTTGTGCATGGCTTGGCTACATAGTTGTAGCTGTGTTAGTCTTATTTCTTATTACTATATCATCATTCTTTTTTTCCAATAAATATACATAATTTCATCTCCTTGTAGAATTTGAAAGCTTTCTTTGCCCTGTAGAATAGGGTCTTTTATCCACTGCCCCTCTTATTCTGACCTGCTTCTTCAAGATATCACATGGAGGAAGAATGTGGCCCCACTTCTAACCTGCAAGTGCCTCTGTATCAAATTTTAGTGAAGGGAGAATAAAGAATAATTTTGTTTATGATTACATTAAAGAAATTAAAAGAAGAGTAAATGAGTGAGTTTAAGAATAATCAAGCTAGAGAAGATGACAGCACAACTTATTTTTTGCCTTTGAAGTAAGAGTGACTAGGGTATACAAGAGAGATCTAATTCTGTGGACAAAGCTGCCAAAGCTCTTGAAAGAATTTAGTAAGGAAGACAAAAACTTTTTTTTTTCTGTCAGTGAGGTGTCCTAGCTCATCAAATTGATGCATGTAAGAAGGTGACATAAACCAAAGAATTCCTTCTTATAAAATTGAAGAGGAAAGAAGGTGCTTAAAGGTGATTTTGGCAGTACGGTAACAGAAATTGAATGTTTGTGAAGTTGTCTCAGAACATGAGTTTATGAAATGTCCATGTCCAACAAAAGCTATGCCTGGATAAATTGTTTATTTTTGATGTTATCAGGGTCACTGTCAATGGTATTGGGATTGATGTGCAGCCTTGGCTTTTCTGTCTTTTGTGCCCAAAGAATCTGCAGAGAAAATGTGTGGGATTTCACAAGGAATTTCTGATGTGGGATTCTCCTCTGTATGCTATGATTACCATTGATGAATAAAGAAAACTGCCTTGGCCAGTTAAAGTAGAACATAGATACACAGGAATATTAAACTAAATGCTGCGAAAAAGAAGGGCAGAGCCAGGGAGATGCCATGGAGCCACATCCAGAGTCAGACATGCCAAAACTTTGCTGGTAAGCCACTGCCACTGCCAATACACAGAATAATAAAGATGGGTTAAATTAAGATGTAAGAGTAAGCCAATAAGAAGCTAGAGCCACCGCTGGGTGGTGGTGGCACCCACCTTTAATCCCAACACTCAGGAGGCAGAGGCAGGCAGATCTCTGTGAGTTCGAGACCAGCCTGGTCTACAAGAGAGAGTACCAGGACAGGCCCCAAAAACAACAAAAACAAAAAAAACAAAAAAACAAAAAAAAAAAAAAAAAAGCTAGAGCCAATGGACCAAGCAGTGATTTAAATAATATGGTTTCTGTTTGATTATTTCAGGTCTAGCTGGGTGGCTGAAGACCAATAAGCTACCTCTATCCTACAAATCGGCACCCAACATGGTTGGCACACCAATGTAGGTAACTACATCCACATGAAAACCTGAGAAAGCTTACAAAGTAATCCTAGACACAAAAGAACAGAATTAAGCATGGTATGGTAGTGGCATTTTCTTGGATGGGCTTTGTTTACTAGAAGCAAGCAGAGGCATGGCTCTTTTAAGAGAGGTTTTCCTGACTCAGTGTTAGCATAAAAGCCAAACTGTTTTGAATCACTGTTTTGGGTCATCCTGCCAGCACAAACTCTGATTCTTTCAGACAGGAGGTCCAGATACAGAGCATTTGAATGGGGTTTGTGAGCAGACTCCTGCAGCTTGCTTAATGGTGATATGGACTGGTTGTGTGCCTTAGAGTGGGGTGATGTGCATGACACTCAGAGGCTCCACCATGCTGTACTGGGCAGGGCAAACAAGAATTACTGTATATATAATAATAATAGCATATCTTAAGTTTTAAGAAGTGTTTACCATTTTAAAAAGCACTCCTGGATAGTAAAGAATTACAGATATGCAATAAAGATAAATCTAGTTAAATCATAGTGTTGGTTAAATGTATGTAGGTTTGGAAGAGAGAAGAAAAAGTTTATAGAAAATTATAAAAGGAAGTTAATGGTTTAAAAAAGGTAAAGTCTTTAAAGAGACAGAGTACAGATAGTCATAGAGTAAAGGAGTAAAAAAATTAAGCCAAGTAAAAATGGAAAATTCAGAGTTTGGATTATGTATATTATTGTAGTAGTTTTTAATTTTTTGACTGTGAAGGAGCTAAATACAGAGAGACATTTTATTGTATTGCCTGCTAAGCTAAACCAGCATGTATATTATAAAGGTGACTTCCAAATTTGGGTCTAAGTATATGTTGCTTTGGAGAGAGGTTCTTCTCTTGTTTCCATGGAGGATGAGAACCTATGGATTGCTTCCAGACTGGAATGGTTTGATGGAATAAGATGCCCTGAAAGGTCACCTCAAACACCCATCAAAAATTACTTCACCCAACTGCTGACTCATGGACATGAACCTAATATACAAGATACACCATGAATGACCTAATTAAGAGTGCCCCCAAACATCAGGAAGCAGTATGGGTAGGGCTATGCCCAAATTCTCAAATATTATTTATAATTGTTTGTTTTCATTTGAAGAGGGATATGCTATAGATGTTTAGATGTATATAAATCTTGGTTTATTGATACAAATTTAGGGTCAATCTTGTTATATGTATATTTCTGCTCTTGATTAAGGTATTGTGATTGTGTATTTCATTTAAAAAATTTAATGTATAATTAAGAAACATAGGTTAATAAATAATTACCTATAATAGTCAAGCTTGTAGTCTTGTTAGTTAGATTTTTTAGGTGTGTAGAGAAATATTTCACTTAAATTTTATCTTG
>NW_026068102.1:3797618-3799597 GCF_014885135.2 Alexandromys fortis
CGGCACCCAACATGGTTGGCACACCAATGTAGGTAACTACATCCACATGAAAACCTGAGAAAGCTTACAAAGTAATCCTAGACACAAAAGAACAGAATTAAGCATGGTATGGTAGTGGCATTTTCTTGGATGGGCTTTGTTTACTAGAAGCAAGCAGAGGCATGGCTCTTTTAAGAGAGGTTTTCCTGACTCAGTGTTAGCATAAAAGCCAAACTGTTTTGAATCACTGTTTTGGGTCATCCTGCCAGCACAAACTCTGATTCTTTCAGACAGGAGGTCCAGATACAGAGCATTTGAATGGGGTTTGTGAGCAGACTCCTGCAGCTTGCTTAATGGTGATATGGACTGGTTGTGTGCCTTAGAGTGGGGTGATGTGCATGACACTCAGAGGCTCCACCATGCTGTACTGGGCAGGGCAAACAAGAATTACTGTATATATAATAATAATAGCATATCTTAAGTTTTAAGAAGTGTTTACCATTTTAAAAAGCACTCCTGGATAGTAAAGAATTACAGATATGCAATAAAGATAAATCTAGTTAAATCATAGTGTTGGTTAAATGTATGTAGGTTTGGAAGAGAGAAGAAAAAGTTTATAGAAAATTATAAAAGGAAGTTAATGGTTTAAAAAAGGTAAAGTCTTTAAAGAGACAGAGTACAGATAGTCATAGAGTAAAGGAGTAAAAAAATTAAGCCAAGTAAAAATGGAAAATTCAGAGTTTGGATTATGTATATTATTGTAGTAGTTTTTAATTTTTTGACTGTGAAGGAGCTAAATACAGAGAGACATTTTATTGTATTGCCTGCTAAGCTAAACCAGCATGTATATTATAAAGGTGACTTCCAAATTTGGGTCTAAGTATATGTTGCTTTGGAGAGAGGTTCTTCTCTTGTTTCCATGGAGGATGAGAACCTATGGATTGCTTCCAGACTGGAATGGTTTGATGGAATAAGATGCCCTGAAAGGTCACCTCAAACACCCATCAAAAATTACTTCACCCAACTGCTGACTCATGGACATGAACCTAATATACAAGATACACCATGAATGACCTAATTAAGAGTGCCCCCAAACATCAGGAAGCAGTATGGGTAGGGCTATGCCCAAATTCTCAAATATTATTTATAATTGTTTGTTTTCATTTGAAGAGGGATATGCTATAGATGTTTAGATGTATATAATTCTTGGTTTATTGATACAAATTTAGGGTCAATCTTGTTATATGTATATTTCTGCTCTTGATTAAGGTATTGTGATTGTGTATTTCATTTAAAAAATTTAATGTATAATTAAGAAACATAGGTTAATAAATAATTAACTATAATAGTCAAGCTTGTAGTCTTGTTAGTTAGATTTTTTAGGTGTGTAGAGAAATATTTCACTTAAATTTTATCTTGGTTTGATGTGGTTTGAAGTAAAATAGTCCCTATATAGGCACATATAATTTTATAATTGGCCACTAATTGGCAGAACTATTTGGGAAAGTATTGACTAACCTTGTTTACAGTTCTTAGATCTGTCATCATTCTCCATTTTCCAGATTTCTTTTTAACAACAAAAGAGCCAGAGGTCACTTGGGCAGGATAAACTAGAAAGCCATTTTTAAAGACACCATGCAGTTTTTGCCTCTTAAAAGAGGTGTGGTACCCCTGCTTGCTGTCAGGAAACAGAACCCATCAAAAAATGTGGCTATCGTATAACCCCAGCAGCACAGACAGTAAGGGCCTCATTGAATAAATGGGACCTCCTGAGACTGAGAAGCTTCTGTAAAGCAAATAACACTGTTGCTAAGACAGAAAGGCAACCCACTGACTGTGAGAAGATCTTCACCAACCCCACAACTGACAAAGGTCTGATCTCCAAAATATATAAAGAACTCAAGAAACTAGACCGTAAAAGGCTAATCAACCCAATTATAAAATGGGGCACTGAGTTGAACAGAGATCTCTCAACAGAAGAAGTTCAAATGGCCAAAAGA
>NW_026068102.1:3803933-3806168 GCF_014885135.2 Alexandromys fortis
GCCCAGAATTCCTTTTTAAAGCTCTCGCAGATTTCATGTGGATGTAGTTAGCCTCATGTTGGTCACCGTTCTGTAGATGGAGGCTATTTATTAATTTCCCAGCTGATCAGACCTGAAATAATAACACAGAAACTACATTAATTGCAATACTGCTTGGCCAAAGACTCTAGCATATTCCTAGCTAGCTATTCAATCTTAAATTAATTCATTTCTAATATTCTGTGAATCACCACAAGGTTGTGTCTTACCAGGTAAAGTTCTGGCATCTGTGTTGTTTGGCATCTCCCTGACTCTGCCTATTTTTTCCGAGCATTCAGTTTAGTTTCCCTGCATAGCTTTCTTCTGCCACAGGCCAAAGAAGCTTCTTTATTAACCAATGATAATAGAAGATATACACAGAATGCAGAGGGAAACCCCACAGCAAGCATGCCTTTAGACCACGTGTGCTTTTTGCCCTCACAGGCCATAAGAAGGTATTGGGTGGCTTGGTACTTGACTTACAGATGGTTGTAACCCACCATGTATGTAGGTTCTAGAATTTACCTAGTCTTCTAGAAGAATAACCAGTGCTTTTAAGCACAAATTCATCTTCCCATTCTTCAGGTTATCATCTTGAAATAATTATTTTGTCTGTCAAATCAACAAATGGTGGGCTGCAATCATCTAAGTAGAGAGCCTCAACTAAGGAATTGCTTTGATTATCTTAACAAATATTAGAAGTCTCACTGCAAATGTAGGTTTTACTTTCTGGTAGCATATCATATGAAAGGATTATGGAAAAATGAAGATTATTTAATTTTTCTCTCTTGGTTTTTCCTCTTGCCACCAAGTTGGTATACTTGGTTTCTTCTGTTGTTGATCCCATTGAGGTAATCAGAAACAGGATTTAGTTTGTTTCTAAATTCAACCATCTCCACTGATATATCATCCTTATATTTTTCTCTGAATAGGGGAAAGGTAAAACACAGAGAGGGTGGTTCACCCCATCTCAGTAATCATAATTAAGATAATTTCCTAGAGATCTACCTATCTATCATCTATCTATATCTATTATCAAATGATTGTCTTTGTCTACTTAAGACTAATTGCAATTTAAAAATTCTTAAAATTCTAAAATTATGAATGTGGGTCTCTGAGCAAAAAGAGATATTTTGATAGAGATATCTATTATGGGGTTAGAAAGAAACCTAGAAGTAAGGAAATTCCCAGTCATCCACAAGGATGACCTCACCTAAGAATATAAGAAACTTTGGAGAGGGTTCCTTAACTGCTCTTTCCCTGTAATCAGACTGATGAGTACCTTAATTGTCATCATAGAAGCTACATCCAGTAACTGATAGAAGAAGATGCAAAGAATCATAGCTTTGCACTTGAAGTCCAGTCATAGAGAGGGAGGAGCGATAGTATGAGCAAAGGGGTCAAGACCACGATGGGGAAACTTAAAGAAATAGCAGAACTGAGCTAGTGGGAGCTCACTAGCTTTGGAGTGATAGCTGGGGAACTTATATAGGACTGAACTGGCTGTTTGTATGTGGGTGAAAGTTGTGAAGCTTGAATAGTTTTTGGGCCACTGGCCATGGAACTGTTACATATCTGTAATGTATGACCTTGCTCTTTTGGAACCCATTTCCTATGGAGGGATACCTTGCTCAGTCTAGATATAAGAATGAAAGCCTTGGTGCCACCTCAAGTGATATGACAGATTTTATTGACTCCCCATGGAAGGTTTCACCATTTCTGAGGAATGGATAGGCATGGGCTGAGGAGAAGATGTGGGAAGCAGGAGGAGGGAAAGAAGAGGAAACTGGAATTGGTATGTAAAATAAGATTGTTTTTAAAATGAAAAAATTAAAAAAATATAAGATACTATAATCCTAAAGCAATTTAGAAAAAAATAAGAAAATGAAAGTAATGATGGTACCTGTCTTAGAGTTTCCATTGCTACAAAGAGACACCACGACTGTGGCAACTCTTATAAGGGAAAATATTGGTCAGGCGGTGGTGGTGCCCACCTTTAATCTTAGTACTTGGGAGACAGAGGGAGTCAGATCTCTATGAGTGCTAGTGTTATTCCTTGGAAACTACAGCTCCCAGACTTCTCCTGGATTACCGTCACCTGTGCGCGCTGGCGCGCCCAGGTGAAGACCATTACTCCCAGATAACCTTGCGCCCCCAGTTAAAAGCGAGCGCTCCACGAGGTTTCGCTCTCTTGCTCCCTTGGTCCTTTCCCCCCCC
>NW_026068102.1:3806362-3813844 GCF_014885135.2 Alexandromys fortis
GCCAATTACATTCAAAATACCATAATTAATTCCATGGCCCCAATAAACTTTCAACAATGTCATAATGAAAAAATGCAGTTATACAACTTTAAAAGTTCACATAGTCTATCATAGTCTGTACATTGTTTAAACGTCCAAAATTTAAATACCCTTCTGAGATTCATGCAATCTCTTAAACATAATCTCCTATAAAATCGAAATAAAAAGAACAAATCACATACTTCCAACATATTATGGCACAGAATATATATTACCACTACAAAGCCTAGGGAAGAGAGCATAATGTGGAAACACTGGACCAAAGCAAGACTAAAAACCAGTTGGGTAAATTCCAAACTCAGCATCTCCATGTTTGATGTCAAAACACTTCAAATTTCCAACTCCTTTCAGCTTTGTTGACTGCAACACAATTCTTTCTCACAGGCTCCTAACAGTCACTGTTATCAACTTTCCTTTGCAGGTACCTTATGCCCCTAGGGTCTCCAACACTTTGGGCTCTCCAAGGCAATCCAGGTTTTACATTCACACCTTCAGATAATGGCCTTTATTGGCCTTCATTTGGGAACAACCCTGATATATGCCTGTCCTCAGCATCTCTTATTTGTCTCAGAGGTAAATTCCAAATCTCCTTTCTTCTATACTTAACTTCAAAACCACATGGCAGAAGGAGCCAAGTTCTGTTACTTGCTGGGGCTAGAACATAGCCCCCTTGTTCAATTTCATCTTCATCAGCTTCATATTTTCCCTCACTGCCTAAGCTTAGCTATCCTTGAAGTTGCTCTGTAGACCAGGCTGGCAGCAAACACAGAGATCCACCATCCTCTGCTTTCCTAGTGCTGGGATTTAAGGTGTGAAACACCACGCTAACCTCTAAACTTTTCTCTAATTCCTTCTCACAAGGTGAAAACTTAAGTTGTGCGGGATTCAAATTATTCAGAGACTAATAAGAATGATTAATTTATGCTTATAGCCCACAGACTCTGAGTACTAATAGCCCCTGCCAATTTTCCAGTGAAACTATTAAGCTGATGAATCCTTCCAATATGTTAGTGCCTGGAGAGCACAGCCTAGTTTGTGAGAAAATAGCTAACATACATCCCTTTATTAAATATTAATTCCCTAATTTGCCAATTGACTTTTTTTTGGCAGGGTAAAAGATATTGTATCTAGTTTCTTAGTAATAAACTCACCATATTTTTTCTTGTTTGGAGTTTCCCATTGAGCAACATTCCTAAGATCTGTGGAGCAAATAGAAGCCATTTTATCAAAACAGCAGTACAGCAAATCACATGGGTATTAAGAGATATCAGGGACAGTCTAGCAACAGTCCACTGTGGCATTGAGGTGGACTCCCTGAACTTCTGGTACATCTTAACATTCTGAAAGCACCTTTTATATCTGTGGTCCTCCCAATAGTTTTGGGAGCTTCTGTTTTCCCAAGTGAAATTCACTTCTGCTTTTAATACCCACAATAGTTTTTTTTTTTTTTCTGTCTCTTATAAATCAAAGCAGAGGCAACGAAGCTATGGTTAATAAATAGAAGATATTTAACCAGGCCAAAATGTTCCATTCTCAAAAGTTATTTCTCAAGGTGAATATCTTGATTCCTTTTGCTGATATAGGTTGCAGATATATTAAAATTTCTCTACTCATTTATTCATAAGCTCAGGCAATGCTTGAGAAATGATGCCCTGACAGGGGAAAGATAGTTGAGGATATGAATGCATGATTGTTGGGGATGGAGTATCCTTGATATACAAAGATGACAGTCATTGCTTTATGTTTTCCTGACTTAGAATACAGAAGTTGTGTTCTGCCCTTGGGAGAGTTTGTAAAAAGTCCATTGTTTTCAGTGAGAATCATATATACTATTTAGGAAAGAGCAAATAAGGATGTTTTAGTGAGCTTTCCATGTCAGTATAACAGCTCACACATTCTCTACTGCTCATTACTAAAGAAATGGCTGAAAGTGTATGCCATCCTAAAATCTATCTTGGCTCTTTATCTATTGAACAAGAAGGAAAAATAGGATGGACTTAAGAGTTACATTTGTCACACATGTAAGTCATGAAGCAGAATCACTTCTCTGTTTTTTGTGGTCACAAAATGCCTTAGGTGTGTTTCACAGTGGTTGACTGTTGGCTACATGTTTAATGGAAGGAAAAACATGAAAGTTGGAATTTATGTTAAGCAGTTAGAACAGGCATTAAACATAAAGTTATTATCAAAGCAGGATTTACCAATCCTGCTATAAAAATACCTAATTAAAATTCCCATTTTCCACAGGTTTTATAGAATATTCAAATGTAGGCTTCCAAAGAAGTTGTTATCCATTTAGAAACCCTAGTAAGGATACATTAATGACAGTCATATTAAATATTTTTATGATACTTAATGCCTAGTGGAATTGTACAGTAATTTCTGTGATGACATAGAAGGATAGTCATCTCATTAAGCAATAAATATAAAAGTGTGTAATTTGATATCACTTCTGCTCTAGTCTACAGAGGTGAAATCAGTGTTCAAAAGAACAAAGACAGAAACACTAACAAGGAAATAGCACCATTAGATTCAATGAAAGTTTTGTATAAGACAGTGACTCAAAGTCACACATTTTACTAATCAATTGTTATTTTCATGACAGTTTAAAGATGCTGCCTTATTTTTACCATTAATATTGACCTTATTTAGTGTTTATCTGGGCTAGTTGGTAGGTTTCAACATCTTGTGGTAGGGAACACTGCTTAAGAGCACTGGAAGTAGTATGCTCTGGCTGCTCTTACCTATTCAAGCCCAGAAGAGCGTAAAACGGTTGCTGACTTTCCATTCTTCTCAGCAAAGACAATGGATCTCTGAAAGGCTCAGGCCCCCACAGATACAGTGAGTCAATAGACCAAGCCAACCCTGGAACAGCCAGGCTACGGGTTCAGAGTTAGAGAAAGAAACACACCCTGAAAATGGAGCCAGAGTTAGGGGAAGAGACATTTTGTCCCCAAACCGAGAGCCAGAAAAAAATTCCTGGACCCTGAAAGCAGGACTAAAAAACGCAATAAGCCCGTAGATTCAGAGCATGTCAAGGATATTTGCCCTGGTCCAAACATAAAAGCAAAACAGTAAAGAGAACCAAAGAAAGAAACACAGTTTAGTCCCAGAATCAGAGCCATATTTGCCGTGACACAAAACCAGCCAATCCCTAAGCAGAGAAAATATCACTGAGCCCCTAGAGATTTAGAATTCCTCTCAGGCATTTATTGGCAGTTGGGAATTCCTCTCGGTACTGGAAATGCCCTTACCACATAGGGTGCAGTCAATCCCAAGCCTGAAAGTCTGGAACTCCCCTGATTGCACTTGAAGGCAGCCAATTTACAAGGCCAGTGGTTTGTAATTCCCCAAGACTCTCTTCCTGTATAAACCCTTTCTTTTCACCGCTGTGGGGGTCTCTCCTGTGCTGTTCCTGTTGTTGCTGGTGCTTTGAATGAATGGAGGGACCCGAGTTAACTACAATAAAGACTGCTTTTTCATCAGATATGGTCTTGTAATGTTTTGGGGATACAGACTTTGGGCATAACAATTTCTGGTTCATGATTTTTCAAGTTGTATCTTCATTCAGTATACATCATCACTTTAAAATGTTCCAGCTCTTAGCTGCCTGGATCTAAACTTATGCCAAGGTAAATCAGAAAGATCTCTAGCTGTCAAGAGATAATATGTTTTATAATTCGTCAAGAGAAAGCATACTATACAGTGGGATAATAAACTTGCAATTAAACTCCATAGATGCTCATCCCTGATTTACTTGTAACTGTGAGTTCTTAAGTAAGACATTATTTTGAATATCAGTATCCTTAATTGAAAATGAGAGGGGAAAACTAGATGTGTTTATAAATCCTAACTAATGTTCAGAATCTGTGATCAGTTGGTCTCTTTGAGGGCTACAGCATGTGGCAGATATGTGACTGAAGATAGTGGCAGTTGAGATACCAGTGCAATTGAGGAAAGAGAAGGAATTATTATCCAAACTAAGAAATGCAAAGAGATTCCTGGGGAAAACAAAATTAATGTTTTAGAGGGAAATTCCACAGGCTAGATAGAACACAGAAACATTGAATTAGAAAGTCAATTATTAGGGTCATTAAAGTGGTGAAAGTATGAATTAACAGAAACTGCATGACTGTGCACAGGTGCATCCCATGAAAAAAGCAGTTTGGAATATGTGGATCATTAAATGAAGCAGAGGAATATATTGCTCAGATGTCATTGAGTGTTTATGGATTATCTAGGCATATGATGACACAAAATACACATATTTGCATGAGAAGAATAATTTTCAAATATTTAAAAAATTGTAATTAATATAATCACACTGTCTTCGCCCTTCCTTTCTGCTCCATCTATCCCTTCTCAGGAATCCCTTGCTCTCTCACAAATCCACGGTCTCTCTTTAATTATTGTTACACACACGCACACGTGTGCTCACACACACACACAAACACACACACACACACACACACACACACACACACACACACACACTGGGCTTTGTCATTTGAGTCACCAACCAGCTCCAAAATTGTGACTCAGAGATTTATTAGTTATGAATACTCAGCCTAGCTTAGGCTGATTTCTAGCTAGGATTTTTGAACTCAAACTAATATGTTTCTTCTTATCTTCCTTTTACCTCAGGACCTTTTACTTATCTTTTCTTTTGTGCATCATACTTTTACTGCTTCTCATGTCTGTCTGGTGGCAGGCCCCACGTGTCTCCCTCATTATCTCCTACCTTCTTCCTTTGTTCTTATCAAGTCTAGATTTCTTTTCATATTTATCCTTTCTGCCTGCTAGCCCTACTATCATTTCTCTGACTAGCCTTTGACCACTCAGCTTTTTATTACATCAGCATAAACAAATTTAGCACATCTTTGTCCAGGTAAAATAATATTCATATTCAAGAACACACACACACACACACACATACATACATATATATATATATCCATAAACATATTATTTAAGCTTTCTCAGTCCACATAAAGTTACATTTATGTACATAATTTTATATGTGAAATTTGTTATTGGATAACAAATTTAGATAGCTCTTTCCTGAAGAAGACAATTTTTGCCACTCTCTACTTTCCATAGTTGCCTGTAAAACTATGTCTGTGATTGAGGTCCCAAAAGATTTCCTCCCTCATATTAATATTTTCATGTCAACAGTTATTATTTGCTCTTGTCCAGATCTTGTTTAAGTTGCAATGTAGAAGAGACTTCATGTGTTTAGGCTTTCTGACATTTTTAGGAGGTAATACCCTGTTCCTCTAGTTATTTGAATTATTTTGTAGTGCTGCCATTAGAACCCAGTGTCTAGCAGCTCAGGGATTGAAGAAGACCCACAGAGTTGGAGGACTAATCACTCAAATTAATTCCTATCTGAGGGAATAAAACTTAATTCTCTGAGGTTGGTGAAAGGGGACAAAACTTATCCCTCTGGAACTGGCAAAAAAGAAGGGGAAACACACACACACTCTTAGGGTCTTTCTTTTGTCTCTTCTCTCATGTCTTCATTGTTCCTTTACAACTTATATATCTCTACAAAGTCTTTCAGGCAATCTAAAAGTTACACTGTATTTACATTCTATTTTTAATGAATGTTTATAATGAATACAGGAAAATGAATTATATATAATATAGTATATTATAATATATAACATATATTAAAATATAATCAATTTAAGGGAAATTTCCATTTTTCTTAAATAATCAAACATCCTATGTACTATATATGTAAAAAATTGTCCTAAAATCCCACAAACGTTCACATCCAATGAACCTGTTATAGACTGGCAGAATGTAAGAAAGTAGGTATTTTTATGAATCATTTCTTTTAATGGCAGGCTGTATTTTATTGTTACAAAGAGAGAATAATATACTTATTACTTATCTTAAATGGTAATTTTTAGGGACTCTTAAAATAATCAAAACCCTCAAATTTTATATATGAAAAACAATGGGTCATCTCTACTTCAAATTCTTGGGATGCATACCCATTCATCAACAGTTTTTGTTTTTATATATATATTAGGAAGCTGAAGGTAAAAATGGGCACAAGGAAATAATAGTCATCCTTGGTCACCATTCCATCCTAAAAAAAAAAAAAGGCTAATAATAACTGGGCTGCTTTTTTCTTGTTCCTTGACCTCAACCAGTCCCTTACTTAACTATGCTCCTTTCAAAACTTTAAATTGTTTTCCCAGGTTTTATTCCTCAAAGTTGTTAGCAAAAGCATCTTAATATAATCTTAAGTCATTTTAAAAGCTTTTTCTCACCTGTGTTGCACACTGAAACCCATCAACACATCTCTTCATATTAAGATTAAAAGAACTTGAGCTAACTTAAGAAAAAGAAAAAGTTCTTTTTCTTAATCATTAACCCAAACCACAGTTTATACATGTTGTTAAAAGACACTATCTGTAAGACATTTCCTAGTTCATATTTTCTATCTTTTGCAGTCCCTGTTTTATGAGTGGAGGAGCAGCACTTTAAACAGTACAGCTCATGAAGAAATCATCTTCATAATAATCCACAGGTAAAAGTGCCCAGTAGAATGGGATACTTCCATAAGATAATACAGTATATTAAAGGCAGTGGGATCCTACCAACAGCCATTCACACTATGCCAGATACGAGGGGGAAAAGGGCAGTGGCAAACATGTAAAGGTACAGCAGTAGCAAGAGGCATTCTGGAGCTGAATACTTTGGGACTGTGCCCAACCAAGATGAACTAATCAGCTTTGTTTCCTGGTCGTCTAAGTTCCCAAATTCAATCACCACCTGTTGTTTCTCTGACATTTCCACCAGTAATTAAGCCTCTTCTTATGCTTTCCTGAGCCTTAGGTTTGGAAATTATGGTATAGGTGTATCAGCTGAGGATGAACAGCATACACAGTCAATCACTTCTTCTCTACATTTTGATCTATGTGAGAAAATGGGTTCCTATTCAGAAAATTATTTCCCTGACCAGTTCTATAGGGTACAGACCACTTTTCCTATCAATTTAAATGTTTTAGATACTGCATTTAGGACTTTTTTCTATTTGGATTTAAGAGTGTTTGTTAGTTTGTTAGAATGTAAGGTGATGAATATAGATATCATTTAATCAGTCTGTATGTGGACATCCAGATTTCCCAGCACTATTTCTTAAAGAAGATATCTTTTCCCCCATGTATGTTTCTGAGATCTTTGTAGATAGACTGTTAGATGGTTGTATTCATGAACAGTTGAGCTTGGGTGTCTGGTTTTGTTCCATTTGTTTACATATCAGTTCTGCAACATTGTCATACTGCTTTATTGCCTTGGTTTTGTAATATATCTTGAAATCTTAATGGTGACCTCTCCAACACCCCAGGACTGCAATAGTATTCAAGTTCATTTTTTATATATTAGGTCTTTTCTTATTCCATACATATTTTAGGATAGTTTTTTTTT
>NW_026068102.1:3814268-3816455 GCF_014885135.2 Alexandromys fortis
AAAAAAAAACATTTTTTTTTCTTTTTTGAGATCAGGTCTCACTACATAACATTAGCTGTCTTGGAACTCATTTTGTAGACCAGGCTGGATTCATACTTACAGAGATTCACCTGCTTTGGCTTCCTGAGTGTTTAAATTAAAAGTGTGTATCACTGTTCCCAGCTAACAAACATATCTTAAAAGGGGGAAAAAGGATTGTCTTAAGTAAGGTGTAGTGGCATACACCTTTTATCTCTGCCCTAGGAAGGTGGAGGCAGAAGAGAGTCAGGAGAGCAGAGTTACATATACAACTGGAGGCCAGCCTGGGCTACTGGGGACACTGTCTCCAAAAGGACGAAGAGTTGAAAGAAGGGGAGGGGAAAATTGCATTACAGAAGCTTTTGATTTTAGTTCTGCCCAGGAATCATGTCAGTATAGGTAGTCAGAAAATGGAGAAAAGTCAAGACAAGCATGTGAACATCACCTCTGATGCTCAATTTAGGGAATAATTCTGGTGGGCATCTTATAACTATTCCACTGAGTAGCATTTATACTGTGATTTTCTACATACCTTATTATTCATGCAAATTTGTGTTCAAAATAAGATCAGACTTTGGCTATTGTCATTAGTGGGTTCTGTTTTTTGATATAGGGTCTCCCTCTTGTTCAGACTAGTCTCAAGCTTCTATCAATCCTCCTGTCTCAGTCTCTGGAATGCTGGGATTACAGGTGTGGTCACGTCAATACTTTGTTTTGTCTCTGAACTCAGTTTTCACCAGGACAATAGTAATAATAATAATAATAATAATAATAATAATAATAATAATAATACAAATAACCTTCCGGAATATTTACTGGCCCTGTGGGTTGTGTGTGTCACAGATTTTCCAGTCCTTGGATGTTCACGGACTCTCTCATACAATCTAGTATCATAAACATAGCTGAGATACCCTGTACAGTGAGGCTTTATGTGTATCTGTTATTTTTTTCATTAGTCTGATTCCAGCACTGATTTCAGATAAAGAATCTAATTACATAGTCAGTTGAGTGTTGGGAAACACTTGGCTCCTTATCGGTCACTATCTCTAAATCAGAGCCCCACATGTGGGCAAGGCATAAATAACTAGTTACTCTTGTCTTCATCACCATCTTTCCTCAGCTGCTTGGAGACAGATCTACCAACAATAAAATACTTCATCCAACAAAAAGCATTTTAGAGAGTAACTACACCCATATTTCCAAATATTGTTTATAAATGTTCTTTTATATATAAAAAAGGGTATGCTATAAAGATTTGCATTGGTATAGATCTTGGTTTACTGATACAAACAAAGGTCAATTTTATTATACTGTGTATATGTATTTCTGATCTTGATTAAGGTTTTGTGTTTCTACATCTCATTTAAAATGTAGTGTATAATTAAAATATAGGTTAGTAGATAGTTGTCTATAATTGTCAAATTTGTAGTCATGTTAATTAGGTTTTCTAAATGTAAAGAGATGTATTTCAGATGAATAGGCATTCTTCAAACCTTTCAAAGACTACAGAATATGGCATTTAAAATGTTTAGGAAGTCCGAACTTTTCACGACAATGAGACACATCTGCTCCTGGTAGCACCAATCTACTTCAAGAGGATGTTGGGGACACTAGTTAGCCATGGAGGCTGGGTGGTGGTGGTGCAGCATTAGAGAGATATAAGGCGGGATGAGACAGGAACTTGCTCTCTTTCAGTCTGAAGATTTCATGGAGATTGAACCCCAATATCTGTCTCTGGGTTTTTATTAATCATGCTACAAGCACAGCCCTTCACCCTTTCCTCGTGCATGAAGGCATGAAGCATGCATTATAGCTTCATTTAAAGCTGCCAGAGCTGACGGACGGTGGCGGGCAGAACCGGCGCACAGTGGGCGACGCAGCTGGTGCGGGCCGGACAGGCGGGTACTGACACAGTGGCAGGCAACGCAGGAGGCAGGGACCAGCGCAACACTGAGAGCAGATCGCCACAGGACAATTAAATCAAAGAGGTAGGCCTTTGGTTGGCGAGGTCCCTGGCAAACAGGGAACCTGGTCCTTTTCCTGAAGACCCGTCTGAGGGGTGAGAGGGATCTTGGCCCCTGGCAGAAGCCAGGAAACAGAACGAGGGCATTTTGCAAGAGGAGCCTCTGGCCAGCAGGGAAACCTGATCTGGTTTTAAAAGACCAATTA
>NW_026068102.1:3821736-3831926 GCF_014885135.2 Alexandromys fortis
GTTTTCTTTAGTTTTGATAGAAGATGAAATATATATAAGAATTGTAACTATAATTCTTATAGATACCAGTTTTGTTACATGTAATTTTTCTGTCTTAAAATTAAAACCTTTATTATTTTTTAAACAGAAAATGGGAAATGGTGTGGGTGGTGCTCTTGTCTGTGTGTTGCTTTTATTGGTTAATGAGTAAAGAAACTTGCTTGGCCTATAGCAAGTTAGAACTTAGTTAGGCGGGAAAACTAGGCTGAATCCTGGGAGGAAGAGGGCAGATTCAGGGAGAAGCTTTTTTTTTTTTTTGAAAGATTTATTTATTTATTATGTATACAACATTCCTCCCTTGTATACTTGCACACCAGAAGAGGGCACCAGATCTTATTATAGATGGCTGTGAACCACCATGTGGTTGCTGGGAATTGAACTCAGGACCTCTGGAAGAGCAGTCAGTGCTCTTAACCTCTGAGCCATGTCTCCAGTCCCCCAGGGAGAAGCTTTGTAGCCCTGCCAGAGACAGATGTTGGAACCTTGCTGTTAGACCACTAGCCTCATGGTAAAATATAAAATAATACTACATATAAAAGCTAGCTAGATATATGCTTAAGTAATTGGCCAACCTGTGTTTTAAGTAATATATTTTCTATGTGATTATTTTGGGGATAGAAGAACCAACAAGTGGTTCTCTTCCAACGTTATTGTACAATAGGTCTTTCTCTTGTTTGGTTAGTGTTACCCCAAGATATTTTATGTTATTTGTGGCAATTGTGAAAGGTGCTATTTCCCTGATTTCTTTCTCAGCTTCTTTATCATTTGTATATAGGAGGGTTACTGCTTTTATTTTGAGTTGATCTTGTATCTTGCCACATCACTGAAGTAATTTTTCAGCTGTAGGAGTTCTCTGGTAGAATTTTGGGGGTTATTTACATATACTGTCATATCATATTCAAATAACTAAACTTTTACTTCTTACTTTCCAATTTGAATCCCCTTGATCTCCTTTTGTTCTTTTTTCTATAAGCAGAACTTCAAGAACTATGTTAAAGTGATATGGAGAAAGTGGACAGTCTTGTCTTGTTCCTGATTTTAGTGGATTGCTTTGAGTATCTCTCCATGTAATTTCATGTTGGCTGTTGATTTGCTGTATACTGCTATTTATATTATATTATATTATATTATATTATATTATATTATAATGATATATTTCTTGTATCACTGGTTTCTCTAAGACCTTTATCATGAAGATGTGTTTGATTTTGTCAAATGCTTCTTCAGCATCTAATGAAATGATCATGTTTTTTTCTTTCAGTTTATTTATATGATTGATTACATTGATAGATTTTCATATGTTGAACCAGCCCTGAATCTCTGGAATTAAGTCAGTTTGATCATGGTGGATGATTCTTTTGATGTGTTCTTGCATTCAGTTTGCCAGTATTTTATTGAGTATTTTTGCATCTGTGTTTATGAGAGATATTGGTCTGTATTTCTTTTTCTTGCCAGAGTCTTTGTGTGCTTTTGGTATCAGGGTAGCTGCAGCCTCATAAAAAGAGTTTTGCTATGATACTCTTGTTTCTATTATGTGGGACACTTTGAGGAGTATAGATATTAGCTCTTCTTGGAAGTCCTGGTAGAATTCTGCACAAAAACCATCCAGCCCTGGGCTTCTTTTTCATTTGGGAGGTGTTTGATGACAACTTTTATTTTCTTGCAATTTATATAGGTCTATTTAAATTGTTCACCAGTCTTGATTTAATTTTGGTATATTGTATCTGTCTAGAATATTATCCATTTCTTTTACATTTTCCAGTTTTCTGGAGAACATATTTTTGTAGCATGACCTAATGATCTTCTGAATTTCCTTAGTGTTTGTTGTTATCTCTACCTTTTCTTCTATGATTTTGTTAATTTGGATGTTCTCTTTCTGCCTTTTGATTAGTTGGATAATAGTTTGTCTATCTTGTTGATTTTCTTAAAGAACCCACTTGTTATTTCATTCATTCTTTGTATTGTTTTCTTTGTCTTTATTTTGTTGATTTCAGCCCTCAATTTGATTACTTCCTGTCTTCTATGCTTCCTGGATGAGTCTCTTTCTTTTTGTTCTAGAGCTTTCAGGTGTGCTGTTAAGTCACTGCTATGAGCTTTCTCCATTTTTTTTTTATGTGGGTACTTAGTGCTATGAATTTCCCTCTTAGCGCTTCTTTCATTGTGTTCCATCAGTTTGGGTATGTTGTGCCTTCATTTTCATTAAAATCTAGAAAGTCTTTACTTTCTTTCTTATTTCTTCCTTGACCCAGGGGTGATTCAGTAGTTCACTGTTCAATTTCCATAAGTTTGTAGGCTTTCTGAGAGTAATGTTGATGTTAAATTCTAACTTTAATCATGGTAATCAGATAAGACACATGGGATTACTCCATTTTTTTTTGTATCTGTGGAGTTTTGCTTTGTTACCAAGCATGTGGTAAATTTTAGAGAAGATTACACGAGGTGCTCAGAATAAGATATATTCTTTTGTGGGGTGGAATGTTTAATAAATGTCTGTAAAATCCATTTGATTCATGACCTCTGTTAGTTCTTTTATTTACCTGTAGTGTTTCTGTCTGGTTGACATGTCCATTGTTGAGAGTGGAGTATTGAAGTCTCCTACTATTAGTGTGTGGGGTTTAATGTGCGATTTAAGTTTTAGTAATGTTTCTTTTACATATGTGTGTGCTCTTGTATTGGGGGATATACGTTCAGAATTGAGACTACATCTTGATGGATTGTTCTTGTTATGAGTATAAAAAGTCCTTCTCCATCACTTCTGGTTGGTTTTAATTTGAAATCCATTTTTGTTAGATTTTGGGATAGCTACACCCACTTGTTTCTTAGGTCCATTTTATTGGAAAATTTTTTCCCAACTATTTACTCTGAGGTTGTGTTTATCTTTGAGGATGAGGTTTTTATAGTATACAACAGAAGGCTGTATCCTGTTTTCATATACATTATCTTAGCCTGTGTCTTTATATAGGTGAATTGAGTCCATTGACATTAAGTGATTTTAACAACCAGTGGCTGTTAATTTCTGTTAGTTTTCAGTAGTAGCATTTGTGTTTCCCTTCTTTGGTTTTTGCTGGTGGGAAGTTACCATTGCCTGTGTTTTTGTAGGTGCAGTTAGCATTCTTGGGTTGGGGTTTTCCTTCTAGTACTTTCTGTAGATCTGTGCTGTGGGAAGGCCTACAGCCAGTAGTTATCCACCCACTGAGGTGTGGACTCTTATACTATTTATGCCAATGTAGAGGGGTCTCTTTTCCAGATGGGGGATTTGGTTTCTGATCTCAGTTCTAGCAGAGGATTCTGATTTGCAAGTCTACCCCTAAATAAATAACCATCCATTTCTCAATTCTGAGCTAGTGTGGGATTTCCTTTAAGCATCCATCTTCAGAGCTGGGTTCATGATCTCTTTGCCTGCATGTTTGTTTATAGTGTATATTTTACAACTATTAATTTGTGTAAGGTGATTCTGTATCATAACACATTGCTGAAATTGTTTATTATTTTGATAATTTTTTTCTGAAAAATTTCTAGTATCTCTTAGGTATAATATCATGGATTTGATTTCTTTTTTACCTGTCTGTATCCCTTTATTTTCCTTCTCTTTTCTTAATGCTACATGTAATGCTTTGAAAACAATTTTGAAAAGTAGTTAGGACAGTGACAGAACATGTCTTGTTCTGGATTTCTGTACCATGGCTTCAAGTTTTTATCTCCATTTAAGATGATATTGTCTGCAGTGTTTCCATAAATATAGTAGTATATTGAGGTATATTCTGTCTATCTCTACCATCTCTAGAACTAATTATGAAGACATTGTCATTTTTAAAGCTATTTCTTTTATTTATTTACAGTATCATGTGATATTTGTCTTTAGGTCAATTTTTGTAATATTTTATTGATTTCCATGTGTTGAACTATTCTTGGATTTCCAAGACAAAGCCAATTTGTTCATATGAATCATTGATCAATTTGTAAGTGCGTTATTGAGAAATTTACAACCTCCATTCATCAGAGCCATTCAACTTTAACATTCTCTTTACTTTGTTATGTCTTTACCTTGTTTTGACATTAGAGCAACACTGACATCTAAAAGGATTTTGGTAGTGTCTGTTTGTTTCATACTTTTTTCTTATTTAAGTAGTTGAAGAAGAACTGGATGTAGATCTGTAGTCTTGCTGCATTCTGAATAAATCTCAGTCTAGACCATTTTAGATGTAAAGGTTTTTACTACTGTTTTAATATCAAAGTTTGTTATGTATCTATTTGAGTTGTGTTCTTTTTTTCTAACTTTATTGGTTTGGTCAGATCGTGAAATTCAGCTGTTTCTTTTGTTTTTCAACATAATAATGCACAAATTTTTAAAGTTTTTCCATATATTATTCTGAATATTTGTTATAGTGCTTTGTTGTTCAATATTGTGTCTCTTTATTTGGACCCATTCTTCCTCTCATTTTGTTAGAGAGACTAAGGGTCTATGAGCTTATTTATCTTCTAGAAGAAAAAAGCTCTCATATCCATTGATTTTTTTTTTCATTGTTTCCTTTATTTTTATTTCATTAATTCCAGCTCTGAGTTATATTATTTCTTGTCATCTAGTGGTTTGGGTTTAGTATATTCTTGTTTTTCCACAGTTTTTGTTGCATCATCAATAATTTATTTGTTTTTTTATGATTTTTTAATGCAGCAGTTATAGCAATAAATCCCTTTGTAAGATTACCTTTAATGTCTTCTGGAGGTTTTCTTGTATTTTCACTTAATTCCAGGAAGTTTTTTTTTTTATTTCTGACTTGATTTCATCTTTGATCCATTAATCATTCAGAATTTACTTGTTTGCACTTGATGTACTTTTGTACTTTCTAGATATTTGTTTGATCTCAGTTTTAAGTCTCATTGCATTATGGCCAAGTAGGGTACAGGGCACTATTTCAAAATTTCTGAATATTTTTAGATGTCTGTGCTTTGTGTATATGTTCTAGTTTTTGATATATTTCAGAAAAGCTTCCATATGCTACCGAGTAGAATATACATACTTTTATGTTTACTTTACATACCTACTGTCTTAGTTATTTTTGCTTTGATGTGGAAAAACACTGTAACCAAGGCAACTCAGTTTCAGAGTGTAATAGTCTGTGAAGGCAGAAAAATGTCTTGATGACAGGAAAATCACACAGCTTACATCTTAATTTGCAATTAGGGTACAGAAAGAGAGATAGACACATGAATACACACAAACAAACGCAGAGAGAGAGAGAGAGAGAGAGAGAGAGAGAGAGAGAGAGAGAGAGAACAAAATGATACAAGTCTTTTTCGAATGTCAAATCTAATCTTCATTAACATGTCCCTAGCAAGATCACACTTTCTAATCCTTCCCAAATAGTTCAAACAATGACAGACCAAGTATTTAAATGCATAAACCCATGATATCCATTCACATTTGATAGGGATACGATTTTCCATAATTTCACTCTAGGAGTGCTTTTATTTAAGACTAATATGTGTTCTTATAGGTATTAGATAGATAGATTTTGTTTCTTGATACTTTCTGCCAGCCAAAATGTATCTTTTGACCAGAAAATTGAGGAGACTAATATTTATAATTTTTATTGAAAGGTATGTGTTTGTTGGAATCATTGTGTTGGTTGATTTTTTTTACTTATATATGTATATTTTCATTTAAAGTAGGTTGATTATAAAGTTAATGGTCGCAGTGAAGGTCTGACTAGAGAAAATAAAAGGGAAATAAAATTATGGAGATAAATACATTAGTATGATTTTGATCTATTAATTTTTTATTGATTTTTGTTGAGTTCTACATTTTTCTCTATATCCCTCTATGCCTCTCCCCTCCCCTTTAACCCTGTCTCAAGGTCCTCTCATGCTCCCAATTTATTAAGGAGATCTTGTCTTTTTATACTACTCATGTAGATTAGATCTATGTATGTCCCTCTTAGTGTCTTCATTGTTTTCTAGGTTCTCTGGGATTGTGATTTGTGGGATGGTTTTCTTTTCTTTATGTTTAAAAACCACTCATGACTGAGTACATGTGATAATTGTCTTTCTGGTCCTGGGTTGCCCCACTCAAAATGATGTTTTCTAGCTTTATCCATTTGCCTGCAAAATTCAAGATGTCATTATTTTTTTCTGCTGTGTATTTCTCCACTGTGTAAATGAACCACATTTTCCCTATCCATTCTTCAATTGAAGGAAATTTACATTGTTTCCAGGTTTTTGCTATGGCAAACAATACTGCTATGAACAAAGTTGAGCACATGTCCTTGTGGCACAATTGAGCATCCTTTGGATATATACCCAAAAGTGGTATTACTGGGTCTTGAGGAAGACTGTTTCCTAATTTTCTGAGAAATTGCCACACTGACATCCAAAGGGGCTGCACCAGGTTGCATTCCCACCAGCAATGCAGGGGTGTTCCTTTTACCCCACAACATATTCACAATAATTTGTCATTAGAGTTTTTGATCTTGGCTATTCTTACAGGTGTAAGATAGAGTCTCAGAGTTGTTTTGATTTGCATTTCTCCATGACTAAAGATGTTGAACATTTCTGAGTGTCTTTCAGCTATTTTAGATTCCTCTGTTGAGACTTCTCTGTTTAGGTCTGCACTCCATTTTTTTTATTGGATTATTTGTTTTTTGATGACCAATTTCCTTAGTTTTTTTGTATATTCTGGAGTTCAGACCTCTGTCTGGATGTGGTGTTAGTGAAGATCTTTATCCGTTCTGTAGGCTGTCATTTTGTCTTGTTGACTGTGTCTTTTGCTTTACAGACGCTTTTCTGTTTCAGGAGGTCCCATTTATTAAGTGTTTTTCTCAGTGTCTGAGATACTGGGAATAAATTTAGGAAATGGTCTCCTGTGCCAATGCATTCAAGTTTACGTCCCAATTTCTCTTCTAAAAGGTTCAGTGTGGTTGGCTTTATGTTGAGGTCCTTGGTCCATTTGGACTTGAGTTTTGAGCATGGTGATAGATATGGTTCTATTTTCATTCTTCTACATGTTGATATCCAGTTTTGCCAGCACCATTTGTTAAATATGCTTTCTATTTTCCATTTGAAATTTTCTGCTTCTTTGTCAATAATCAGGTGTTCAAAGGTGTGTGAATTAATATCCAGGTCTTCTATTCAGTTCCATTGATCCTTCTGTCTGTTTTTATGCCAATACCAGTCTGTTTTCAGTACTGTAGCTTTGTAGTAGAGTTTGAAGTCAGGGATTGTGACAGTTATAAAAGTTCTTTTATTGTACAAGATTGTTTTGGCTATCCTGGAATTTTTACTTTTCCATAAGAAGTTGAGTCCCACTCTTTTGAGGCCTGTGAAGCATTTTGCTGGGATTTTGATGTGATTGCATTGAATCTGTAGATTGCTTTTGGTATGATTGCCATTGGCTTTGTTGGTGATTTTAATGGGGTCAGTTGTGTTCTTAGTGATACTTTGTCTTTGGTAATTATAGTTTCATTTGTTTTCTTTCAGTAATTTCTCTGCTTTGCTTATTCCTCCCTTCAGATTGAAATGTTGCATTCTGTGCATGGTTTATTTAAGTTTTGTCTGTCAAATGTAATTTTTAGGCTATTTCTATCATGAAAGCATTTAGCTATTCTCTATCTATCAACTATGTATGTATGTATGTATGTATGTATGTATGCGTGCATGTATATATGTATGTATCTATCTCCTAATTCAACTGTGGCAGATAATTTTGCTTGTTATATTAGTCCAGGTGATAATAATGGTGTTTGAGATAAATTGCTTCAGTCTCTTATGATTTTCCATGTTTCCACTGAGAAATCAGCTATAATTCTAATATACATGACTTTATGTATGACTTAGACATTTTTATCTTGAAAATTCAATATAATTTCTATGTATAGTTTTTTAACTATGGTAGACTATAGGAAGGCTTATTTTTTTCCAATTTTGTTTATTTTATGGTCCTTATACTTCTTGTATCTGTTTGGATATATCTCTTTTAGTTTAGGGAAGTTTTCTTCATAATAATTTTTAACATCTTGTCTATCCTGTTCATTAGAAATTCATCTGGTTTATTCATGTAATTTATTGGTTTTGTCTATGCCTGGTGTTCTATATTTTCTGCATCCTTCTTGTTTCATATTATACATACACACAAACACACACACATACACACACATCCAATAAACACCCAAGCACACACACACACACACACACACACACACACACACACACAGACACATTCTTTGCTTATTTTTCAAACTCCTCTACTTTATCTTCAAGTGTTGGTAATCTGTCTTCTACCTTATATATTCTACTATGAAGCCTTTTCTTTTCCCCTTGGGCTTTCTAGTGGGGTTATTGTTTTTTTTTTTTAACTCTCTGTTTATTTTAGCTTGAGTTTCTTCCAATGTTTCTATCTCTTTTGAAATTAATTTTTAAATTCTGTAATGTCTTTTTCATTTCCAGTGGCCTTATATTTATTTTTTTTCAAGAGTCAAATCAGAAAATTTATTCCTCTTGAGAATTTAAGTCTGTAGGAATCTTAGCCTCTTGCTTAATTTTATTTTACTTGAGAGAATGATTTAGCTTTTTCCATTTGCTTTATAATATAGCCAAATTAATATTTATTTTTTTAATTTATTGTTCTCTCATATGTATCATCCCAGCCTACGTTGTCTTCCCTCTACTCTTCTCAACCCCCCCCACATTCTCTTTCCTCCATATCTTTTGTTTCCTTTCAAAAAAATTAATAAAATAAATGAATAAAAATAAATAAAAAAGAACAGACCCCCCAGTGATATTAACTGAACACATATGACAAGTTACAATAAAACAGGGTGGTAAAAACCCTCACACAAAGCTGGATGAAAGAACCCAGTAGAAGGAAAAGGGTCCCCAAAACAGCAGAAGAGTCAGAGATAGTCCTTTACTCCCACTGTTAGGAATCCCATAAGAACACCCAGCCACAAACCATAGCATGTATTCCAGTTACCTAACTCAGACCCATACAGGGCCTGAGATTATTGCTTCATATACTATAATCCCCTATGATCACTTTCCAGTTGATTCTGGGGGCTGTGTACTTGTAGTTTCCCTGACCCCTTTATCTCATTCAATATTTCATCTCCTCTTCTGTTTAGTTTCCCAGGCTCTGCCTAATGTTTTACTGTGGGTCACTATGTCTGTTCCCATCAGTTGTTGGATGGCACCTTTGAGATGAAAATTGGGCATGGAGTATCTAGAAATATAGCAGATATCATTCATATAGCAGAATATCGTTAGTAATCATTTCATTGAACCCCCTTTCATATTTAATTTATCTTGGGTCTCTGAGATGTACAGATTCTTGTTCATGTCCACCAACAGCATTAGGGCATGATCTCCGTTTTGTGGCTTGGGCCTCAATTCATTGGTTGACTCCCATAAGTTCTAGGCCATCATTACATCAACACATCTTGGGTGCAGGACAGATTGTAAATTGAAGGTTTTATGGTTGGTTTGATGTTCCAATCCCATTGCTGGAAAACTTACCTGGTTACAGAAGACTGGTTCAGAATCCTTACACCCCATTACCAGAGTCTTCTCTGGGGTCGCTCTTGAAAAACCCCGAGAAATTTCAGTGCACTAGGTTTTCACATCACACTGCAAGTACTTTTGAAAAGCAGACGTCTTTTCCAGTACAACCCCCCTGCTAATACCTCCTGTTCCCAATTCCACTTGTCCCAGTCCACTCTTAAAATCTGTTTTGTTTAGCTTCTCTAGGATCACGAATTATAGGCTCAATGTCCTTTATTTATGGCTAGAAACCATTTATGAGTGAGTACATCCCATATTCCTCTTTTTGGGTCTGGCTTTCCTCACTCAGGATAGTGTCTTCTATTTCCGTCCATTCCTATGCAAAATTCGAGAAGTCATTGTTTTTTACTCCTGAGTAGTACTCTAATATGTATATATTCCATACTTTCTTCATTCATTCTTCCATTGAAGGGCATCTAGGTTGTTTCCAGGTTCTGGCTATTACAAACAATGCTGCTATGAACATAGTTGAGCATATATCCTTGTTGTATGATAGGGCATCTCTCAAAGAAAAACATATAGTCATCCTCCTGGATATTAACCTTCATCAGGCGATGAAATGAGACAGAGACAGAGACCCACATTGGAGCACCGGACTGAAA
>NW_026068102.1:3832251-3833341 GCF_014885135.2 Alexandromys fortis
AGACAGAAATCTTTAATAAATAAATAAATAATAAAAAAATGATTGGGGGAGGGTGAGTGAGTTAATTGAGATCAGATACAAATGACATTTTGCAAAAATAAAATCTTCTAAATGCAAAAAAAAATCTTTTTTTTTTCCCCTTTCACAGGAAGATCCATGCACTCCTCCTTGAGCCTTCTGTTTTTATTTGTCTCTCTGGGTCTGTGGATTGTTCATGATGATCCTTTATGTAACAGCTAATGTTCACTTACAAGTGAAGTAAATACATACCATCTTTGTCTTTATGGCACCTACCCACCTCTTTCTTCAGTTTGTGCCAGCAGTGTCTTTTGCCTCTTGGTCCAATCTTTGCAGTTGCTGTCTGTGTTTTTGGGAGCTGTTTTGGTCTGCTCTGTACTGTTGCATTCTATGACTCAGGGAACTGCTGAAGTCTCTCTAGGTCTGCTTTCTTGGTCCACTCTCTTGGTCTGCTCTGTGCAGGTGCTGCCTGTCTTTTAGAGTTCCACTGAGGTTGTGGGTGATAGGAGGGTTTGGGGGCAGAGTTGAGCTTGTAGCTTACAGAGTCTCATAAATGGGGTGGGGGTTTGGCGTATCTTACAGGCAGCAAGCTTGCCGGCTGTCTAAAGTAGCTGAGGCCGGTGGGGTAGAGATTGGCGTTTTCCCTGGTATTGAGGACCTAGAGAGTGAGGTATTGTATTGTGCAGGTGGTCACTCTCCTCTTGGTCCTCCCTCCCTGTGCAGTCCTAGCATGTGTTTCAGAGTTTCACTGCGGTTGTGGGGGGATAGGAAGTTTTGGAGGTGGAGTGGGACTTTTACCTTATGGGGTTCAATTGATGGGGTGGGGTTATTAGAGCAGCCTACCCGTATGAAGCTTGCCTTATGGCTGACTAGAAAAACTGAGTGGGGCTGATCTATTGGGAGCTCAGCAAGGCCAGCTGGACTGTGACTGAAAAAGCATGGGATAAAACCGGACTCTCTGATCATGGCGAACAATAAGGACTGATGAGAAGCCAAGGTCAATGGCAAGGGGTTTTGATCCTACTTCATGATCCGGCTTGGTGGGAGCCTAGCCAGTTTGAATGTTCACCTT
>NW_026068102.1:3833457-3837824 GCF_014885135.2 Alexandromys fortis
GGAAACTTTTTTTTTTCCTATTCTCAATAAAAAAAAAAAAAGAAAGAAAAACTGAGGTAGTTGGAGGATCCCAGGGCTATGCCAGTGCTGAGGTCCTAAAGAGTGAGATGCCCCCCTATGTAAAGGATCACTCAGCTCTTAGTCCTTTTTGTGCATTCTCAGCCAGTGCTTCATAGTTTCTCTGAGGTTGAAGGTTTGGGTGAAGAGTGGGACTTGTTGCCTACAGGGGATGATCAATGAAGTGGAGGTGTTGGAGCAGGGTACATTCAGCATAATTATTTCTTAATGGACATCACTCAGGTCCACATTTTTATCCTCTTTAAATTTATTCTGATTAAGTTCCTTGAGCTCTTTCTTTGTATTGTTTTACCTCCTTTGATTCTTTATTGAAGCATATTATTCTTTCAAATTCTGTGTCCTGTGGTTTACACAAACATTTTTCATATGATGACCATTTCTATAAATTTAGTGATTTGTGTGTCGGGGGGTACCACCTTGATCTAACATACTGCTTATAGTTTTGTAATGAAATCTGGACATGTATCCTTCTTTTGTTAGTTATGAATTTTATAACAAAACACAGGTCCACGGAATGTGTTTAGTCTAAATATTGGACATAGCTTAGACTGAATAAAATCAGGAAGCAGTCTGGCATATAGGATTACATTGCGAACTAAGAATGAAATTTGGTGCTATATCTGGAAAATAAGAAATGTGGATGTTGGGTATGATCAAAATAACCCTTGTTATTAATGCATACAATATATCTGTGCAGATAAATTAGAATACAAGGGGGTAAGCTTTAATAGTCAACAATCAAGTTAAGAAGATTTAATGTGAAAGTTGGATGAGTTGGAGCTCTTCATACAATATTATTACAACATATGTTTTAGCTATGGGGCCTTGGGAAAGAATAACAATAAAAAACATTATCTTTTAATTGGAGAATAGGCACATCATGGAATTCTGCTCATGGATGAATTGATAAACGTATTATATTCCCCAAAGAAAGAGATATCCCTGACCCTGGACAAAACATGCTTGTGTGGTAATGGGAGAACTTTCTGTTTTCTTTCTATTGTTTAATTGGTGCATTTTTGTTTTTCTTTTAATTTTACTGAATACTAAGAAATCATCTTATTTGGGTAGAAGGTGCAAAGCATAAAAACATAAAATGTTAATGAAATAAATATTAAAGTTATTCAAATCCTTTAAACACATTTACAAAACTTCTATCAGCAAGAGAATGTTTTTTAGATTTTAATGAGAAAAATTTTTCATGTCTTCCTTGAGGTAACAAAAAAGTTATGAATAAGGGAGTAGCCATGGTCTAAAAACTGACATTCAGGTACTAGTATAAATAGACAGGAGCTGCAAAGGAGATGCGAAGGATGCAAGAAAATCCCTAACATTAGAACCCAATCACATGGCATGGATGAGGAAATTTACTTTAACAAAATTTTAGTTATATAAGAACATGGAAAATGCAAAATGAAGAGGATTGTTGGATAAGAGTGTATGATATGAATTTAAATAAGGCATACCCTTCTCTGGGAAGTTTCATTCAGAAAAATGTACACTCTTTTGCAATTAGTAGTGTGCATTACATTCATGCAAAAATAACTTAACTTGTAAACTTTTTAAATTAGATCTACTTTCCCCCTTATAATTTTTCACTATTGAGATGATTTTAATCTTACTAAGTTGAAAGCTTTGTTGCAAGGATGGAGACAGTTGGATAACACAGCTTTGAGAGGAGGATGGTAAGCAAGAAATTCCATAGCTCACAGTCAGGATGGCAGATAGCATGTTGAATCAACGAGCACATTTAAGAGTGACATGTGTTAGAAGCATATCAAATGTGTGTTACTGATTATGAAGACCTACTAGGATAAAGAGCTAGATGTGTTTGAGGTTGGATTATAGCCTATCTGTGGATTTGTAAAGCATATTGTAAAGTGCCATTTTTAAAAAGAAATTAAAACCTCCAAAGTCAACAGATTCACATCTAATTTTCCATCATTTTGCTATTACATGTACTCAATGAACCAGTCTGATTATAGCATAGATAATGTTTACTAGCTGTATATAATAACACTTAGATTATCTTCTGCCTAAGTAGGAACTTTAAGAAATTTTAAAGTTATACTTTTGTTTTCCTCATTTACCATATTTATACATTAGTTTTAAATGTAATAAATAACAAATCCATTATTTTGTGGACTGAATTTGTATGAGACTTTCATAGTTGGAACATGGCAAATATAAAAGATTTTCATTGTTCCACATCTTCAGATAGAGCTTATACAAAATAAATGTGCTGTCCAACCACCAGTCTCTCACAACAGAGGTCAGTTCCTCTTCCTTGTGCTATGGGTTCTGGTTATGACAAACAATGCTGCTATGAACATAGTTAAAAATAAATAACCCAATAAAAATTGAGTATACCCCTAATCAGAGAACTCTCAACAGAGGAATCTAAAATGGCTGAAAGTCACTTAAGAAAATGCTCAACATTTTTAGTCATCAGAAAAATGCAAATCAAAACATCTCTGAGAAATGGAAAATATCCTAATCTCTGTGGTGATTTGAAAACAATGGCTCTCAATATGTTCATATGTTTTAATGCTAAATCCCCAAATGTTGAGGCTTTTTGGTAAGGATTAAGATAGCAATCCTTTTGGAAGTGATTTGTCATTATGGGTAAACTTTTGTGTTTCAAAAGTCTACATATGCCCCAATGTCTTTCTCTCTGTCTTCTGCTTGTGTATAAAATATAAGTTCTCAACTGCTGCTTTGATGCTATATCTGCCTGCGTACTGCCACACTTACTGCCCTGATAGTCATAGACTTACCCTTTAAAACTATAAAAAGTACCCAATTAAATGCCTTTATTTGTAAGTTTTCTTAGTCATGGTATCTTATCATATCAGAAGCACAGTAATTAAGACAGAAATTTTTTCCAGGGAGTAGCAGGTTTCTGTGACAGGACAAAAAAAAAAAAAAAAAAAAAACTTGATTCTTGGTGGAATGTGGGCTTTTATGAGTTTTGAGAAGGCAAGGCAATATAGAGGTTTATTCACCTTTTATTATTGTTGAGGATATTTCAGGTTAACTAGAATTTTATCTCCTTAATGGAATCCCATGGAAAATATCCAGCCATATACTAACAGCCCAAGGGCTGAGGTCCTAATGTTGCAGCTAACATATATTAGTTTCTGTTACAGTGCTTCTTTTTGCAACTCTGCCCACCACTGTCCCCACACTCCTACAAATCAAGATATCAGGATGTATTTTTTTCATTAAAAGCCCAATGACTTAAATTTTTATGTTTACTCTTAGGTCCAGGATACATAATTATAGTACCAACAGGCTGATTTTCATTTGACTATGAAGTGTGTTTGAGTGGTAATCTCTGTCAGTCTCCCTATAACCGTTGATTGATATAAGACAGGCATAGCTGACATGTAAGCAGAAGCCTGGGAGGTAATAGTGCAAGGATCAAAGTGGACTATGTAGGCCCAGCTCAAGAAGTTTCATAAGGAAGCAGTAACTAAAAATTGATACAAACCATTCTTTGATATTTTGGCAAAGAATTTGACTGTTTTTTTTTATTTTTTTTTACAGTGTCTAAGATTCTGTGTGAGGCAAAATTGAAGGAACTGTTTCAAATACGAGAATTTTATTTATTTTTTTTTATTTTATGGCCCATCCTCATTTTCTTCTCTCTCCTCTACTCCCATTCTCAATCCACTCCTCATCTGTTTCTGTTCAGAAAGAGGTAGGCAGTACATGGATATGAACAAAGCATGGCATATAAATTTGCACTAAGAATAAGTATATCCCCTTTTATTAAGGCTGGGAAATATAATAGAGTATGAGGAATACATTTTCAAGAGCCAATCCAAGCATTAGGGACAGTCCCTACTCCCATTGTTAAGACTTCCACAAGCACACCAAACAACAAAACTGTCACATACATGGACAGGACCTAGGTCAGTCATTTGCAAGCTCCCTGGTTGTTGGTTCAGGCACTGTTAGTCCCTATGAGTCAGGTTAGTTGTTTCTGTGGTTTTTCTTGTGATGTCATTAACACCTCTATAGTACTTCCTCCCTCTCTTCAGTGGGATTACTTGAGCTCTGCCAATTGTGTGATGGTGAGTTCTGCATATGTTCCCATCCATTATTAGATACAAGCTTTCTGATGACAATTTTGGTAGTAATCAATCTGATCACAGAAGATGGCCAGTTCTGACTACATGTCCAATATTCTTTTATTTATTTATTTACTTATTTATTTATTTATTTAAGATTTCTGTCTCTTCCCCACCGCCGCCTCCCCTTTCCCTCCCCTCCCCCAACCAAGT
>NW_026068102.1:3838430-3843166 GCF_014885135.2 Alexandromys fortis
TTCAAGAAGTCCTTGTTTTTTACTGCTGAGTAGTACTCTAATATGTATATATTCCATTCTTTCTTCATCCATTCTTCAATTGAAGGGCATCTAGGTTGTTTCCAGTTTCTGGATATTACAAACAATGCTGCTATAAACATAGTAGAGCATATACTTTTGTTGTGTGATAAGGCCTCTCTTGGGTATATTCCCAAGAGTGGTATTGCTGGGTTGAGGGGTAGGTTGATCCCGAATTTCCTGAGAAACCTCCACACTGCTTTCCAGAGTGTTTGCACAAGTTTGCATTCCCATCAGCAATGGATGAGTGTACCACTTTCTCAACAACCTCTCCAGCAAAGACTTTCATTGGTGTTTTTGATTTTAGCCATTCTGACAATTATAAGATGATATCTCAAAGTTGTTTTGATTTGCATTTCCCTGATCGCTAAGGAGGTTGAGCATGACCTTAAGTGTCTTTTGGCCATTTGAACTTCTTCTGTTGAGAATTCTCTGTTCAGATCAGTGCCCCATTTTTTAATTGGGTTAATTAGCATTTTAAAGTTTAGTTTCTGGTGTTCTTTATATATTTTGGAGATCAGACCTTTGTCAGTTGCAGGGTTGGTGTAGCATGGCTGAATACAAGATCTTGGGTATATTCCCAAGAGTGGTATTGCTCATGTCCAATATTCTTAGAATTTTTATCTGGGGTTACCCTTGTAGAATTTTTGGAATTTTCCACTAGTCAAGTTTCTATTTGACCCTGAATGGTCCCCTTTCCATTCATCTCTTTCAGACCTCTCCCACTCCTCTACCGTCTAATCCAATCCCTCAAATTCTCATCCCCACCTGCCCATAGTCCAACCAGAAGATCACTTATTTCCCCTTCCCAAGGAGGTCCATGTATCTCCCCTTGAACCCTTCTTGTCACTTTTCTGAGACTGTGGATTATAGTATGTCTATCATTTAATTTACAGCTAATATCTATTTATGATTAGGAACATACAATGTTAGTCTTTCTGGGGTGAGTTTAACTCTCTCAGGACTTTTTTTTTTTTACTAGTTTCATCCACTTGCCTTCAAATTTCCTGATGCCATTGTTTTTAAAAATTAGATAATATTCCCTAATATAAATGTAACAAATTTTCTTTATCCTTTTTTTCAGTTATGGGGCATCTCAGTTGTATAAATGTTGTGACTGTTATCAATAAAGCTGCTATGAATATAGTTGAGCAAGTGTCTTTGTGGTATAATTAAGCATCATTTGTGCAAAATCCCTACAGTAGCATTTGTTAGGTCTTGAGACAGATTGATTTCCAATTTCTTAAGAAATCAACATACTGATTTCCAAACTGACTATACAAGTTTGAGTTTCAACAGCAGTGTAGTAGTGTCCCATTTGTTTCACACCTGCTTCAGCATAAATTGTCATTAGTGTTTTTGACCTTAAACATTCATAGAGATATAATAAGGAAACTCAGAGTAGTTTTGATTCACATTTCTCTAAAGGCAAGGGATACTGAACATTTCTTTAAGTGGTCATTTAACATTTTTCTGTTGAGAATTCTAAGTTTAGCCCAGTACCCCACTTTCAACTAGATTTTTTTGATGTCTAATTTTTTAGTTCTTTTTATATTATGGATATTAGCCCTCTGTTAGATGTGGGATTTGTGAAGATCTTTTTTTTTTCATTCTGTAGGCTGTCATTTTGTCCTATTGACTGTGTTCTTTTGCTTATAGAAACATTTCTGTTTCTTGAGGTTTTAAGTCTGCTAGAATTTCTGAGCTGAAACAATATGATATCTTAGGACACCGTAATACTGACTGTCACATGATTTTTATGATTACTCTTACACAGATATACAATAAAAAGAATATGGATCAAAAAGAAATACAAAATATACACTTTAAGTTAAAAAGGATCACTAGGCAGTGTAATTTTAGGATCTAATCTTGTTCTAAAAGCATTGAGAGGATTAAAGCAAATCTGATGCTAAATAAAATGAAGTATAATGCCTTTGGGCAAGGCCTTGCACTGCTAATACTGAATCTTATAAAAGAAAAAAGAAGTCCAAGGCATTTCATCCACCTAAAACTTCAACAGCAAGTCAAAAGTTTATGTAAATATAATTCAAAGAGAAGTCTGGTTCCAGAAAACAGCACGCAGACAAATTTGGCAACTTCAGCCACTTGAATCTAGGTTTATTAAGGAATATACAGGAAAAAAGAGGTTGAGAGATCTCCCTCCAATGCTAAGGAAAACCATTAAGGACAAATGTGTCAGAAGAGTCCCTGCATGGAGTCCCAGAAAGACCATTGCAAGGAATTTTTACAGAGTAGCCTGGATTGTACTGATTGCAATAGTGACTTAAAGACATTGGAGATGCTGAGGAAATCTTCACACAGGAATAAGAACCAATGAGAGAGAGAGAGAGAGAGAGAGAGAGAGAGAGAGAGAGAGAGAGAGAGAGAGAGAGAGAGAGAGAGAGAGAGAGATGCTACAATCCACAAAAGTGGATGGATTGGGACATCTAAAAAGCTTACTTACATTGGATATAGAGTTAGAGGATTTAAAGTTTTCCCTGCAGCATTTTAAAACATTTGGTCTAGCATTTTTTCTATGTTCTTTTTCTTCCCTTTTACAATAGTAATCTGGAGGTAGGAGCTAATGGAGTCTTCACTGAAATTACACTGAATTCTTTATATGGAAAAAAAAAACAATCAGATGTGTTAGTTCTTTGTATGAACAACTCTGAATGCCAACTAAAATATAGGAGGTATGAGGGAAAGCTGGATTACACTTGGATGGCCTAATGTTGACTATATTTGGTATACAAAAAGTAATAACATAAAATTAAAAACTGGGAGAATCAACCTAGCTCCTGCATTATTTCTATTATACCATCTATGACAAATATAAATAAGTTAAATAAAGCTTTATTATGCTGTTAGCACTGAGAAGATGATGTAGGACTTTAACACTTACAACTGTTTGTGGTGATGATTGCTCTGGTCTAATATAATCTTACATGTGTTATTATATATCCAAAACAAACACTGTCTCTGAAACTGAAGAAAATGACTAGAACCACAGGGCCCAGGATTTGTCAGAGTAATTTTGGTAGCTTTGGTTGTAACATGGACTTTAGGGTATTTAGTGTAGGAGGCTACTTCTCAAATTTTGAATATATTTACCTTTATAACAACATATCCCATTTGCCCTTACCCATCAAGATTGTATGCGCTTATTGCTTGTATTATAGGGTGAAGAGCTGTTTGAGGAAATGTGTTTTTTACATGGTCAAATAAAGAGGTTATTACAAAGGAAAAGTCTAAAAGGAAGACACGAGTATGTTTGGGCAGGGGTTATAGTATTGAATGAAATAATTTCAAGTAGATAAAAAGAGGAGACAAAGAGGAAAACAAACAACTAAGTGTTTGAGATCTTTTCTCCCATGTAGACCAGATGGGTTAAGAAGGTGCTAAGACACTGAGCAGATACTGTCAGTTTTAAGGGCATTGTTAATTTTTCAACTTTATTTGTTGTTAATATTTACTGATGTGTGTGTGTATGTTCATGTGCATAAAACACAGATGCACAGATAATGAGCAATTGACAGAGAGACAGACAGTGTAATTATTTAAAGTTTAGTTGAGTATGAAGCACTTGTAGAAGTGTAGCTATAGCTAATAATAAGTTAATAGGAATTTCTTGATCCTATTTTAAAATCACATAAAAATTTTTAGAGGCAACCTTATTTTCCATTAACAGTCCTTAACATCACCACTAACATTTACAAAAACAGATTCTATAGAGAACTTAAAAAAAAAAATTCAGTCATCTCTTTGTAAAACTCCTATAAACTGTACTAAAATTCCTTTAATACAATGCATCACTTCTTTGTAGTACCCGTGATATCACTTAATGAAGGACTCACTGTTACACACAACAAATTTTCTGTAATCAATTTTAATAATCTAATAAATTCAAAGTAAGTGTGCTAAATTAGCAAGCTAGGCATTTTCCATTATTTTAAACCCATATGAAACCAATCCTTATCTATATACTCCTGTAACTATTTGTGTACATATGTATACATTAGTCCACATGCACTACTGAAAGTAGATGCATGAACCCATCTCAACTTCTTTTGAGTGGTTTAGAGTGTGAAGGTACAATGTTTAAAGTTGTATGCTGTTACTATTCATTCAAACTAAGTGTGCAACCAGTATATATGCTGTGACATATGGCTGAATTTCAGGGCCCAGTTCCCAGATTCTTACTCAGAACCACCAGAGAGTTGCCTCCTAGGATCACCTGAAAATGTGTTAACATTCTTAAAAAATAGTGTTTTTCCTGGAGACAAATCATTTTCAATAAAAAAAGCTAAATTTATACAATAAAGTTGCTAAACTAGCAATCAAAAGCATGCAAGGTCTCTGGTTTTTACCTTATTACTTTGTAAATATCTATATTTTCTTTGGTTTCTAAAACCAAAGGAAGAATTGATTTCAATGACCTTAAAGCACAGACAAGGCAATGTTGAAGGGGTTGCAGGCTGCGTTCCTGCCGCCCCAGCTCTGGGCTGCCTGGCTAGCTTATGCCCCAAAATAACAACACACAAATTGTATTCTTTTGAACACTGCCTGGCCCATTAGTTCCAGCCTCTTATTGGCTAATTCTCACATCTTGCTTTAACCCATTTCTAATAATGTGTGGAACACCACAAGGTGGCTTACCAGGAAAGACCTTAACCTGC
>NW_026068102.1:3845109-3851260 GCF_014885135.2 Alexandromys fortis
CAGTCCACATTGCCATCAAGCAAGCCATAGCACTTTACTCCAAATGCTCCATTGAAAAGCTCTGTGTCCTGCAGGAGCCAGACAGAGATCAGAATGGTGGCACAGCCCAGAAAGCCGGCATCTTAAAACAGCCAGTTTTTTCCTGCTGCCGAGTCAGGAAAATTTCTTTGCAGCAAGCCACCCACAAACAGCCAAAAGCTGTGTTAAACTCTCTCTCCCCTTTTATTAAAGCTCTCTCAGGTTTTTATGTGGATTTAGTACATCACGTTGGAGAGCCACTCTGTTGAAGGAGCTGTGGACCGCGTTCCTGCCACCCTAGCTCCCAGCCACCTGGCTAGCTAATGCCCCAAAATAAGAACACACAAATTGTATTCTTTTGAACACTGCCTGGCCCATTAGTTCCAGCCTCTTATTGGCTAATTCTCACATCTTGCTTTAACCCATTTCTAATAATGTGTGGAACACCACAAGGTGGCTTACCAGGAAAGATCTTAACCTGCATCTGTCTGGAGTGGGAGAATCATGGTGACTGCTGCCTCGGCTTCTTTCTCCCAGTATTCTGTTCTGTCTACTCCACCTACCTAATTTTCTGTCCTATCAGAGGCCAAGCAGTCTCTTTATTTAACCAATGAAATTAATACAAAACAGAAGACTCTCCCCCATCAAGGCAAGCCTAGAAAGTACCCATAGTAGCTGTGATGATTCATGGTATGTCAACTTGGCATTACTGACTTAGAACACCTGATCAAGAAGCTTCAACTGGGGAATTATTTTCATTGATTGTGGAAAGGCCATTCCAAGGGTGAAAAACATCCTGGTGTCTTTGAATAGATCAGAGATGAACTAAGATTATTCTGCTATGCTCACTTGGCTTAACTACTCAGTTAATTTACTATGTCACTGCCAATTCCTTTGCTGATGTTAAAAACAGTTTTTCTGGGCTTCAAATATAAATTGAAAAACCAGCTATTTTAGAAAATGTTCATGAATTTGTTGCCATATTGGGACTGTTGAAGCACTGAGCCTCTTGCACTAAGTAAGCAACCTGTTTATTCTTAATCTCTCCAATGAAAGACAGCCATTACTGAACTACTAAAATAGTTGATGTACACAGTCTTAATGACTGAATAACTACTAGGTTCCTAGCATATCAGGTATAAAAATGTGAAAATATTTTATGTGCTGATATATACATATGTGTGTATATGTTTATCAGTTCTATTTATTCAAAGACCTTAGAATATACCAAGACTCCCTTTAAAGAATAGTTATTACTAAAATTCCATGATTTTGGTTATTTAAAGAACTAAACAATTCAAGTGTATTTCATATCTGATGTAGGATTCTTCTCTGTATGCTGTGAATATGTTTTCTTACAATTGGTTAACAAAGAAGTTGCTTTGGGCCTATTGAAGTGCAGAATAGAGCGACACATTAATTCCAAGCAGAGATAGAGGAGAAAAGAAGGCAGTGTTAGGGAGATGTCATGTAGCCATCATAGGACACAAACACCACACAGAATCTTACTGGTAGGTCACAACCACATGGCGATAAACAGATTAATAGAAATGGGTTAATTTAAGATATAAGAATTTTACAGGATTATGCCTAAGTTATTGGCCAAGCATTGTTTTAATTAATACAGTTTCTGTGCAATTATTTCAGGTCTGGAAAGCAGGAAAAGAACAAGCAGCCTCATCTACAGATATCCCTTATTCAAATATTGTTAGGAACACAGAATTTAGTGACTCCTTGTGAACATTTGGGGAAAAAATAAAAAGGATAAGAATGAAAGCTGGTTCCTATTAGCATCTCTGGACAAAATGTCAAAGAGGAAAATGAGCCCAGTAGGAACTGGACAGCTCAACATACACATAAATAAGATAAAGTTCTTGGTGGGCCTAGAAAAGAATCTCATGTCCAGCAAAGGTAGAAGCCAAATTACAGAAAATAAAACCCAAGCCCTCAATACTTGATTGGCTTGATTATAGTGAAATTTTAATTTCCAGCCCTGAAGTGTTAACACCAGGACATTGATTAGAAAAGAACTGGATTTAATAATTTGGGATGAAGATTGGAAGACCATAAGCAAATTGAGATAACTGAATGCTAAGATTTTGCTGGGCTTACTCTATCTGATGAAATAGTCTCCTTACCCTTAGTTGATGATGTATTCTCATTCTGCCTTCAAACCTGGAATATTGTCATCTCTATCTTTGTCTCATATAATTAATCCTGCCTTGTCAAAGGAGCAGGAAATGATTTTCCAAATGGTAATATTAGACAATGCATTGCTGATGTCCCTATGGAACCAATAATCATTTCATCTAGAGTTATACCTAGACTCAAAGCTAAGGCAGGATATTAGTAGTAAGATCAATAATGTGATCAATAAAGATACTACATAACTAAATAGCACTGAATTTTTTTATTCTTCCAAGTAGAAATCTGGAAATGTTTGTGAGTATAAATTAAGGGTGTGTGAAAGTGTTTTAAGGGACATAAATCTGGATCAACAGGATTTATCTATATGGGTTTACTGAGCAAAAATTCCCAGTTTAATATAAAAATATGCACATATTATACAGTTGTAAAGAAGTTATGTCATGGATTGGTTGAATTTCTTGTGAAAAATCACCTGCTAATGAAGAGATGGACTTGCATAATGTTCCTTTACTTAGTGCTAATGAAGGGATATTATGCATGAGGCAAATTAGAATGCTACAGTGAATGACTCTTTAAAACTAAATCCTTGCCAGGGAATGATGGAGAATGCCTTTAATTCCAGCACTTGGGAGGCAGAGGCTGGTGGATCTGTGTGTTCAAGGCCAGCCTAGTCTATAAGAACCAGTTTCAGGAAAGACTCTAAAGCTATGGAGAAACCCTGTCACAATAAACCAACCAACCAACCAACCAACCAACCAAACAAACAAACAAATAAATAAATAAATAAATAAATCTGAATCCTCAAAAATGGAAAGAACCAAAAGACATGCCCTTCACTAATATTATAAAACACAAAATAGTAAGAGAACTGACTAAAATATTATCCATGTGTTAGACCTTAGCTAATATGATTTGATTAAACAAGACCCCCTGAAGCAATGACCCAGGTGGTCTAAGATCCACAACAGACGAAGAACTGCTGACTGAGATGAACCAAAGACACAGGCTTGAAAGACCTGATTAACAGCACCCCCAATCAGCATAAATTAGTCTAGAGAACAATGCCCAAATTCCCAAGTATTGTTTATAAATTATGGGTCATTTTAAAGTAATTGATAATAAATGGTTCATGGTGACAGTCAATCTCTTTCTAAAAACAGGGTGGGAAATATGATATAGAAATGAAGCTTTCTTCATATAAAATTACACTGGTATGGACTTTGGTTTATTGATACAAATTTAAGGTCAATTTTGTTATATGTATATTTCTAATATTGTTTAATGTATTATGTTTATACAGCTCCTTTAAAATGTAAAGTATAGTTAAGAAATACAGATTAATGGGTAGTCATATATAACAATCAAACTTTTGATTACATTAGTTAGGTTTCCTAGATAATCAGACCTATGTTAGATGCATAATCTTCAACACTTCAAAGGCCTAGAGAATATGGCAATTAAAATGTTTTAAGAAATTACAGTTTTCTCAACATTGAGACATGTCTGCTTCTGGTAGCACCAATTACTTTATAGATATTTATGAGCATTGAAGAAACTCCTTATAGGATTTGCCTTCAGTGTGACAAGACTAGCCATTTGAGCAAGAAACTACTCTTCCATGGACTGTTTGATGGTATGCTGTATAAACTGACATGCATGATCCACAGAAAAAATGACTGATGAACCTGTCCAAAGAAGGTGAGACAGTACTTCAGGGTTCTTGTTCCACGAAAGAGACTGCCAGATATTCTTCAGGACATAGAAGACAGTGAGTGGCAAACTGCCAATAGAGGCACAAGAGATCTTCAAATTTTCTGCTTCAGTGAAAAGTCTATGAGATATTATGGTCCTATAGGCTGTAAAAAGATGCCCCAAAATTAAAAAAAAAAAAAGAGAGATTTGGGTGACTGTCCAGGCACTGAGATGACTATGTTACTTCTAGAACTTTTGGAGTTTCTTACAATGCACTTCCTATTTACTTAGGCAGTATTATAACCTGCTGGGGTCCTTGATGGAGTTGAAGACAGTTATGATTATAGTTTTCCTAAGTTGTTATATAAGATAAATTGGACATAAAACTTTTGAATCTCAAATACAAGGTAGATGATAAAATATTTTTCTTAATTTGCCAAATGTAAATGAACTAAATATTGTAACTATAATTCTTGCTTGATAACTGTTTTGTATATGTAGTTTTATTATGTTAAAGTTAAAACATTCCTTTTTATTTAGACAGAAAAGGGGTAATTGTGTGAGACTCTCCTCTGTGTGCTCTGAATATGCTTTATTACCATGGGTTAATAAAGAAGCCATTTTGGAATTTATCAGGACAGACTGTAGTTTTGTGGCAAACTAAACTGAATGTAGGGAGAAAGAAGGCAGAATCAGGCAGATAACATAGAGCTGCTTGTAGTGACGAGGCGAGCAGGCCTGCTTTTTGTCCCACCCAGCTCCCACATGGCTAGCTTAGCCCAGGGAATAACAACACACAAATTTATTCTTTTAAGCACTACCTGGCCCATTAGTTCTAGTCTCTTATCAGATAATTCTCACATCTTGATTAACCCATTTCTAATAATCTCTGTAGCAGCATGAGGTAGTAGCTTACCGGGAAAGATTCAGCATGTCTGACCTGGTGGCTGGCTCCATGGCGTCTGCCCTGGAAAGGAGGGGCATGGTGTCTGCCTAACTTCCCTTTTTCCCAGCATTCTGTTCTGTTTACTCTGCCTACCTAATTTTCTGTCCTACCAAAGAGTCAAGGCAGTTTCTTTATTAACCAATGAAAGTAACACATAGACAGATGACTCTCCCACATCATTTCCCCTTTTTCTGTTTAAACAAAAAAGAAAGACTTTCACTTTAACATAGTAAAATTACATATAACAAAACAGTAATCAAGCAAGAATTACAGTTACAATGTTTATATCTATTTTACCTTTTATCATAAGAATGGAAAACTATAACTACCTATCTATTCTTCAACTCCATCAAAGACTCCAGAAGGATGTAATATTACCTAAGTAAACAAGAAATAAGCAACTTCCAAACCCTAGAAATGACAGAGACATCTCGCTGCCTGTACAGTTACCCTAAGTTCTTCTTCTGTACCGTTGGGGCATCCATCTTAGGCCTTCAAGCCCATAGTATCCAGCAGACATTTCCATGAAGCAGAAAATTTCAAAGGCAGTTCAGTCACTACCTGCTGTGTCCTTCAGAATGTCTTGCAGACTCTTTCATGAATCAGGAACCCCGAAAGACCATCTCACCTTCAGGCAAGTTCAGTAGTCCTCTCTCTGATGGTTCTCTGTGTCCAGTTTATGCAACAGTCTAGGCAAGAGCAGTTTCATGCCCAAATGGCTAACCAACTCCATAAGGAGCCTCTTTGATGTCCATCTTCCTCTTGAAGTAGATTGATGCTGACAGGAGCAGATGTGTCTCATTGTCATGAAAAGATTTAAGTTATTAAAATATTTAAAATGCCATATTCTGTAGTCTTTTAAAGATATGAAGAATGCCTATCTGAAATATTTATGCACATCTAGAAAATCTAACTAACATGACTACAAACGACTATTATAGATGATTATTTATTAATCTATATTTCTTAATTATATATTAAATTTTAAAATGAACTACGCAATCATAATACCTTAATCAAGATCAGAAATATACATATAACAAGATTGACCTTAAATTAGTATCAGTAAACCAAGATTCTTATCAATCCAAATTATATCTAAATAATCTCCCCCTTTAAATGTAAAAGAACATTTATAAACAATGTTTGGGAATATGTGCTCAGTTTTTTCTCTCCAAACTGCATCATGCTAAATGGGGGCACTGTTATTCAGGTCTTTTATGCTATAACCTGGCAGTTGAATGAAGTAATTTTCTGAAGGTGTTCACAGCAACCTTTCAGGAGGACGTGGTCTATCATGCCATATTGGGATAGAAGCAATCCACAGGGTCTCATCCTCTGTGAAAA
>NW_026068102.1:3853551-3859920 GCF_014885135.2 Alexandromys fortis
AGATGAGAGCACTTGCTTGCCTCTAGCAAGCAGAGCAGACCCGAGAAATTCCTGCCACCAAGAAGCCATGCTTTACTCTATTCTTTCCCAACCATTCTCAGGCTTTCTGTGGATTCAGTTTTCCACATCTAGGCACCATTTGTAGTGATGAGGCGAGCAGGCCTGCTTTTTGTACCACCCAGCTCCTGCATGGCTAGCTTAGCCCCGGAAATAACAAAACACAAATTGTATTCTTTTAAGCACTGCCTGGCCCGTTAGTTCTAGCCACTTATCAGCTAATTCTCACATCTTTATTAACCCATTTCTAATAATCTGTGTAGCACCATGAGGTGTTGGCTTACCGAGAAAGATTCAGCATGTCTGACCTAGTGGCTGGCTCCATGGTGTCTGCCCTGGAGAGGAGGGGCATGGTGTCTGCCTATCTTCCCTTCTTCCCAGCATTCTGTTCTGTTTACTTTGCCTACCTAATTTTCTGTCCCATCAAAGAGACAAGGCAGTTTCTTTATTAACCAATGAAAGTAACACATAGACAGATGACTCTCCCACATCAGCTGCTGAAGGAGAAGGGTGCCATCACCTTACCAGTAGGTCACAGCCTCGTCACAATACACATTAATAGAGATTGGTTCCTTTAATATGCAAGAGCTAGGTAAGGATCCACCTGAGCCATTATCTAAACAATGTTGTAATTTATATAGTTTTTTGTGATTATTTGTGTCTGGGTGGCCTGGAAACAAAACACAGTCTCTGTTAATAGAATGAGACACTGAACATTATGTGAGCGTCTGAGACCTCAAGGACAATCCCCAATAGCACACTTTCTCCAACATGACCACACCTACTCTAAAAAGACCACACCTCCTAGTAGCATTACTCCATATAAGCCTATGGGGCCATTTTCAAACCACTATATTGCACTCTCTGGCCCTCATTGGCTTGTATCCATATCATAATGCTGAAATTAATTTAGTATTATGTCAAAAGTCTCCATAATTTATCAGTTTGATTCTTAAGTAATATTCCAATTTCAATGTCTCTCCTTAAACTCATACAATCTCTTAACTGTAATTTTATATCAAAATATAAAAGCAGATAACACACATCTAACATACAATGGCATTGAATATACATTACCATTCTAAAAGTGTGAACTTTCTGGATGCATTACCAAAAACCAACTGGGCAAACACCAAATCCTTCAACTCCATGTATGATTTCTAAATCCTTTCAAATTTCTTGACTACAGAAATTTCCTTTCCCCTGGGTCTGTTACACTCTCTGTGAGTATCTCTCCTCAGTTGGTTTCCAAGAACTCTGGCATCTCCAACATTTTGCCGTCTCTGAGGCAATCCAGGCTTCACCTTCACAGCTTTACTTAATGGCAGATCAGGCCTCCATTTGGGGACACCCCTGATACACACCATGCTTGACCTCAGTAGTTCTCCTTAGTTGTGGAGAGAGATTCCATAACCCATTTCTTATATCTATCCTTGACACTAAAGCCATAATTGTGTGATAAAATTTTGCAAGATCTGATGCCTGCTGGAGCTGTATCATGGCCACCTCCTTCACTTACATTTTTACCAGCCTGCTGTTTTCAGTGGTTACCCTCACTGCCCAAACCTGGCAGTTGTGGAACTTGGTCTATAAACTAGGATGCCCTTGATCTCAAAAATATGTATGCCCCTGTCTCATGAGTGATGTTGGGGTTAAAGGAATGTATAACCACACCTGAAGCTAAGCTGTTCTTTAATTCCATTTGATAAGTTGGATGCTTAACTACATGGGATCTGACCCTGAGGTTATCACTTCCATTATCCAATTTAAAATCAGAAATTTTTAAAATATGTTTATCTCATTGAACAAAAACTTAGGTGTATTTCACTTCCCGGTAACCATTTTCTTCTCAAATTGCACACTTTGTATTTTTTCCTTGTCTACCTTGCTCTTTTTTTTTGTTATAGATTTGAATAAGTGTGGCCACTAATAACCCAGTAAAAAAAGTCAGTACTAGGACATGTGGAAATTTTGTCTGCCAATGCTGTTAATCCATAACTCTTTAATTTAATCATATGCATATTTTTTGGGTACAAGGGCAGAAAGTATCCACATTCTTGACAAATTATGACAAGAATAGTCTCTAGGCCATATGCTAAAATTATCTTCTTTTGGACCGTTTTGAGTCAAGACCCTAAATATCACATTGACCACAGCACCACTGTTTTCTATGTTCCTACTAATATAGTCCATTAAGATCCACAAAACATATTAAGTTAATGTTCGAATCCAAAATCGCAAAGTCTATGTTTCCCCTTCAAAAAGCATAATCAGGCCTATCATATCAATACACCAGTCACTGCTACCAACTTCTGCCTTAGTCAGAGTTTCTATTGCTGTGAATAGATGCTATGACCACGGCATCTCTTAAGAAAAAAAAAAAAACATTTAATTTGGACTGGTTTACAGTTTAGAGTAAACCAGTCATCAATTTTCATCATGGCAGAAAACATGGTGGGAAGCATTTTGGCATGTAGGCTGACATGGTGCTAGAGATGTAGCTCAGAGTTCTACATCTGGATTGTAAGGTAGCATGAAGAGTGTGAGACTGTGAGTCTGACTTGAGCTTCTGAAACCTCAAAGTCTAGAGCTGATGACACACTTCTTCCAATTATATCAACAAGACCATAACTCCTAATGGTGCTACTACCTTTGAGTCTATGGGGGGTGTTTTCAAGCCATCAAATATATTGGATATATAGTCTATATAGTTTATGTCCTATATATGTATATGTATATATACACCTGCATATATGTGTGTTTATGTGTGTAAAACTTGGGCCAGAGATATCTAGAACATACTCTGCAGAATTCATGGATTCAGAAGTCAAATGATAGAAATAAGTGTTTCTACCTGCCATTTTCCTAGTAATTAAGAAAACTCTTGTTTCCTCTTGCTGTGATATTCTACTTTGCAGGTATAAATATTTTGGTTTCATGGAGAAATGGATCAGCCAGGACACATAGCAAATATTCCATTCAACTATTAGTAAAGAGTTACTTTGGACCACTCTGTGCTACTGATAAACCCTTGAGTTAACACAGTAAGAAGGGTGCAATAATGCTAGAAGATTTGGTTTTCCAGTTAGAATTTGTACTGCTTCTGTACAATGAAGGCACAAAAGATTATGTCAGGAGTACAAACAATAATTTGAGTCTGTCTTAACATGTTTTTTTTTATTAAAGTTTTTGGAAAACTACTACTAATACAGGTACAAGATAAGTGGCTCATATCCTTAAGGAATAAATATATGCAACAGATTTTTACCAAGACCCACTCAGGCACTTTTGAACAATTGAAGAAATACAAGATGAATATTAGAGGAATGTAATTATAAATAATAAGGTCACATGAACACATAAAATGTGAATTATCATTTGCATGAATGTTTTTGTCATTTGTTGAGAATATGGTTATACACATATGAGGGGCTATATTCCTGGATAAAACTGACTTTCCTTCCTTCTGCAGCTACCAATTGCCAAAATCTTCTTGGCTAATGTCAAGACTTCGTGCCCAGTTCCTTTCTCCATGCTGGGATTTGGCCTGGCATGGGCTTGTACAGATCTTGTGCATGCTGTCACAGCAGCTGTGAGTTCATATGTTTATTGTATTTAAGAGTGTAGCTCCTGGTATGCTGACTATGCTCCAGTGGAAGGCCACACATTTGAGAACATTTGGGCAACCACAAATTGATCTGGACGTGGGAGACCCTTTAAAGTTGGACTATATTTTACATTGTGAAAAAGTACAAAAATTTAGAGACAGGGTGGAAAGCTATAGTTTTGAAGTGACCTGTTTGAGTATACAGTTGACATAGTATACATCAAGATAAATAGTTTTAAATGTCAACTTTTCATGACTTAGAATAACTGTGGGAAAGTGTCTCAATTGAGGAAGTCACTTTATTGCTTTAATTGAGGTGGGAAGACCCATCTCAGATTGAGGACAGGACTAACTTGAAGCAGAATACATATTAAAGATAGGGGACAATGAAGATTGATTTATTATCACTTGGGTTTAGTTAAGTTAAATACCCTATTGGTGTAGATTTTTTTGCTGATATTAGAAGTAGTTTTTCAGGTCTCTCAAAGTAAACTGAGAACAAGTGATTTTCTAAGAAATATCTAGGTTGTTGAATCCAGATTGATATTGATCAGATGCCCAGGCTTGCATACTGAACAACTGATGGATTTTCCAACTCTCTATTATGTGACAGCTGTTATTGAAATATTTCTACCATTCAACCCTATCAGCTTAACCAATTTGATGAATCTTTTGTATTGGTATGTTTATATACTATATAAAATTTTTAGTATATACATATGTATACATATACATGTTTATATTCATTTTATCAGTTCTATTTCACAAGAGGATACTGATAAAGTTTAAAAGACAGGTTGAATAGACAACATATTGTTCAAAACAAATAAGTTTATGGCAAAGTAATTCATGAATATTTTAATAGCATCATGCTAGTTTATTCTCCAGGATGCAGATGTCTCATTGTCATAAAAAGAGGAACCTAGGTTATTAAAGCATCTTAAATGTACATGCTCACAAATTTAATTCTTAAATTAATCATCAGGCATGGAAATGTTGATAAGGTGCTACAAGTCTTTTGGTTTGTGATATTTTGTCCACTACCTTTCTCTATAGATTTCATCATTCAATTTTATATGTTACCAAACTAAAATGGAAGAACATTAGTTGTCTTCCTAAGCATAATCAGTAAAATAAAAGAGCATATTTGGTAATAATCACAAATGAGTAAATGTATGAAGTGGTAAAATTGCTTTAGAGCATCTTCTACTTATCTCATTTTTAAAGCTTAAAATCAGTGACATACAGTGTACTAAGTCCCAATGATTAACCTGCCTTTCAAAAATTTAAGAGTATTAATAATAAAAGTAATAAATGAAAAAGACATTTATATTTCATTAGAACAGACATTGCTTCTTGGTTTGCACACTAATAAATACAAAATCAGCTTAGTGATCATCATGAATCTAAAAATGTCAAATTCACTGTCTATGTTTATATTTCTTGTTTATGTATTAGAGATACTAAGTCTGCAATGCCAAGTATTTCTATCAAGTAAGATCACATACACTAAATGCAACTAACACTTTCAATTCCTTTTGCACCTTTTAACAGAAAAGACATGCTCTTGAGGAGAAAATAATAATAGAATTATGGTAAAACAAGAGAAGTGAAACTGGGTAAGATTTACTCAACGGAAAACAATAGCTATAGAATAATGATATTAACAATGGTGCTAGCTTAACTTAATCCTGACATCAATATTGAAAGGGACATGTGGGAGTGTTCCTTGTGGAGTAGAGACATGCACTTGAAATCCTAGTTTTCATGATAGGATAATGAAAAATACTGTCTATAATCAAAAAGAAAGAAAAATAGTAAGGTGGTTATTAAAATATGGAAATAAATTTCAGAAATAAATACTGAAAATATTTGCCTTTAGAAGACAAAGATCAAAGATCAGAAAACCAGACACTGTGACTCCTGCCTATAATTTCAGAACTACCATGACAGAGACAGGAATTCAAAGTAAACCTAAACAACTAGAGATTGAGCCAAGTCTGAATTATATAAAATTCTTAATTAAAAAAAAATCAACTTTGTCGATGGCTGCGAGTTAGGCTTGGCGTGAGCCCTCCCTTCCTCAGCAGCGGCCTGTGCCTTGCAGAGGCCTGCGCCTTGTGGGGGCCTTGTAGCATGTGCCTTGTGAGTGGAGCCAGCAGTTTAATATAAATTATCACGCACTGGCTTTTCTTGCTGCAGTTCTTTATATTTTCCCTTTAGACACCTCAGATTGACTACAAATCCCCACGCACCCTATCATCTGCCTCCCCATGTGGATTTAAACTCCAAAGGCCCAGGTAGTCTCTGCCTTCATGGTTTGCTCTTTTCTGAGTCGTTTTTAAATCTCCCTTGCAAGTACAACTCTTAAGCAGTGCGAACCAGAGCATGCGGTTGCCAAAAACTGCTACCCCTCAGGGTGACTCTGTCACGTGGAGGCATACACGGCTTCCGGGTTATTCTTCTCTACCCCTGGATTCTGGGTTTATGGTTCTGTGTACAGAATTGATTTAATTCAGTCCCTCTCCAATTCCAAGCCTGTTAGTAAGAGAAAAACCCAGAGTTTCTGGAGTTTCTGTCTCATGTCAAAAGCCATGATATGGGACAGAAAGAAATATGAGTTTAGAAAACATCTTTGCTTTTCTTCATATCTACCATATTTTTCATTGAATATATCTATCATGCCTTTTATTGAATATATATAT
>NW_026068102.1:3862011-3863956 GCF_014885135.2 Alexandromys fortis
TTTATTTATTTTGTATATTCTGTCTGTGTGTATGTCTGCAGGCCAGAAGAGGGCACCAGACCTCATTACAGATGGTTGTGAGCCACCATGTGGTTGCCAGAAATTGAACTCAGGACCTTCGGAAGAGCAAGCAATGCTCTTAACCACTGAGCCATCTCTCCAGCCCAGAAAGGAGTTTCTTAAACTGATCAATTGTCACATTCATGGCTTTTCAGTCATGTGTTCTAACATGGAAAAACTTTCTGTCTCTTATTTCTGTTTATTAGTTTCCATCCTTAGAGTGGCAAAGAGAACGTTCTGCATGTACCAGATCAAATAAAAGGGGTCAAGGAATAGGTGGCTAGGAATCAATTTACATTTAACCATAGAAACACTGTATGATCCTGTGACTTGAAAACCAACAAAGCAAATAAAGTTCCCATATTAAAAAAAAAAAAAACTTGTCCCTTTTCATAGTTTGAGAGTATTACATTTGAATTTTTCTGTCTTACTATTTATTTAGTTTATAAATTTATTTATTTAGTTGATAAGAGAATAGGATCACTCATTTTAATTTATTTTGATTTCTAAAAAATAAAATTGACTGCATTATAGTTTAAATAGATTTTTCTCATCACAGATGAAAATTCATTACTTTTCTCAGCCATTTTTATAGGTTTTTTTTTTATAGTAAGCAAGGTAAAAAGGTGATCAAACATAAATATCTAAGGAGCTCTTTGAGAAAATGCACTTGAAACACCTCACTAGAAAAATGTACATAGATAAAAAACATGCTAGACATAAGGACATAGATATACATAGATATACATCTAAACACTGCATCAGTATGATTTTTTAAAGAAATATTCATAAATAACTTGTTTTAGTGTAACGTAGAGCCTTTCTTTATAATTCTGTAAAAGGAAAATCAATGTTCAAGCAATAACTCAATGGACAGAATAATTAATATCACTTTGTAATATTTTATGGATGTCTAAAATATTACATTAGAAGGAGATCTGGTCTGGGCACCAGGAGAGACATCATTGGGGTGAGTAAGCTTCTAACCATGGCAGCAGCCCGGGACAGGGAACTCAGACATTCCTCATCCCTGCTACACTTCCTGGTCATCCTCAGGGTCTATACTGCCTGATACATCCTCTCTCTTCCTATCTCACGCAGCTTGCATCCACAACCGTCCCCCCCTCCGTCTGACTCCCTCCCCTCTTTGACCACATAACATCTCCCAGCTCAGCCTGTTGGGGTGCTGGGACCGAAGCCGAATCTGGGGGGCAAACGGGAGGGTGTTAGCTCCTTTGTCCCAATAGCCTGCCTGCAGCAAGCAAGGTAGGCCCTTTGTTTACTAACCACCCAAGCAGCAAGAGATCCCTTCTGGGCACCAGGAGAGACATCATTGGGGAGGAGATGGGAAGGCGCCAATGCAAGACTTCCTCCAACAACCTGAAAGGCAACATTACTTCACCAGAATCAAGGGATCCTGAAATAAGAATTGTACACCCTACTCCAGAATAATAAGAAATCGACTCAAAGGTTAATTATATGAAAATAATAGAAGACCTTAAACAGGAGGTGAAAAACTGCCATAAACAATTAGAGATTACAAACAAAAAGGTAGAGGAAATGAATAAATCACTCAAAGATACCCAAGAAAACCAAGAGAAACAAGAAAAAGCAATCAAACAGGTAAGGGAAGCGCTTCAAGACCTGAAGAATGAAATGGAAGTAATGAAGACAACACAACCGGAGGGAAGAATAGAGATGGAAAATCTGGGTAAACGAACATGAACTACAGAGACAAGTACTACCAACAGAATACAAGAGATAGAAGAAAGAATATCAGACACTGAAGATACCATAGAGAAAATAAACACACTGATCAAAGAAAACAGCAAAACCAACAAATTCTCATCACAAAACATTCAGGAAATATGGGACACAATAAAAA
>NW_026068102.1:3870110-3886033 GCF_014885135.2 Alexandromys fortis
CTGCTGTTGAGATTTCATGGACATTGCTCTTTTGTCATATCAGGAAGATAAAAATCTCACAGCAAGAATCCATGTCTTCTGTCTTTTAAAATATTTCTGTCCCTTACTTCATGACATTTTTTGAGATTCAAATGTAGACACTGTATTATATATGCATCATTTGAGGCTGGGCAACACATGGTCAGCTTTTCTTTATATTTTCAGCAATTGTGGCTTTCTGTAATAGTGTCTGTCTGCTTCATGAAAAAGCTTCTTTGTTTAGGTGTGGGAATTAAACTTTCTGTGGGTATCTGAGTTAGTTTTTGAAATGCATTTATTTAGTAACTACAGTTGTTTATTAAGTAACAGAAGTAGATTCTTCTCTAAAATCTATGACTTCAATAGCCATACCCATGTGAGATTGAAATAGCAATGAGACAGTGGCCTACAAATACATTCATATGTTGGGAATTCTTGTTATTTAGTGTATTTTCTTGATCAGGTTTCAGATAGATGAGTGTATCAGTATTTTGCTTATGGTTTGTTACCATTTCAATTATTTTGTAGTTCAATAAGACTTCTTTTGAGGCTAGAGGTTGCAGTTTGAGGGTACCTGCTTTCCTTAAGTATTTATCCTTTACTTAATTGAGGCTCACTAAAGTTGTCCAGGGATGGAGGCTATGTAGAACCAAGACACTAAATTGGGCCAGTGGTGGAAGTTGTATGGAACAAGAATGACTTATTTTGTTGAGTTTGGGAAGGTTGTGAAACAGTGTTTTTTCAAAGAAGGAATAGATTACACACGCCTGCCTTAAAAATTAAATAACAGTCAATCACCTCAAGAATACTAGTCCAGGCTCTTCATTCTCCACACTCTCTTCCTTCAAGTTCGTAAAGATTCTAAGACATTTCCAAAGCTTTTAAAGTATATCTCTTGGGCAGCATTTGTATAACATTTACTCTTTGCTTGTGTACTTCACAATTGTATGGTCAGTAATTGCATTTAGTACCTAACATAAGATCAACAAAGTTTAATAAAAACATTGGGTCTAAGATGAGATATAAGATGCCTTTAAGTCCTTCCTTCCTTCTTTTTCCTACCCTCCCTCCCTTACCTCTCTCCCCTCCCTTCCCAAAAAGAAAAAAAAAAAGATGCCTTTAAGGAGCACGAGTCTGTAGCCTGTTCCATACTCACAAAGTGGTTTCTTAATAATGTCTTCAAGCATCATTACAAGGGGGTGGCTCAGTTCTATTTCTACACCACCCCTTCTACTCTGCCTGTGTTCATTCTTTCCCTGTCCCAGTGATCTCTTATACCATTACAAATTTACCAAGAATCATCTCCACTTGAAACTTTTACATTTCTGATTTTATTTATTTATTTGTTTATTTATTTATTTATTTATTTTTGAAACAGGGTTTCTCTGTAGCTTTGGAACATGTCCTTGAACTAGCTCTTGTAAATTATGTTGGCTTTGAAACATTTCTGATTTTTTTTCCTAGGATACTTATTGCCCACATATCCACAGTTTGCACCTTCCCTTCAGTCAACTCTTCTTGAGTCTCCTCATGAGAGATCCCTTCTTTGACCACTTTTTCCGAACTAGCATGCCTTGTTTCCCAGCACCTCAATGTCTTACTGTGAATTATTTTTCCCTGATTAATTTATTTATGATTGGTCTTCTGCTCTCACAATGCAATTCTTAGAATAACTCAGGATTTATTGATTTATTCAGCAACTGTAACATAGTAGGCATGCAATAAATATTTGTCAAATGCAAATATAAAAGCATAATAAAGAAAGAGATCTGATGAGCAAATTCTTCACCATATTAGTGCAAAACTGACTCATCTTCACTGTTCTGCACAAGGACAGGATGAAATAACCCAGGAGGTAGATCAGCTCAATAGATGTCCAGTGTCAATATGACTTGGCTGGGACATAGCTTTCAGACACCCAAGGAGTGTTTGTCAGATAGATAGGTGACCACTATTACCACTAGTATGTGAGTTACTTGACATTTTGGATAATTTTTCAGTCAACCTTTTTAGTGATAAAGAGGCTGATATCCTTTCAACCATTCTTAGTTGGAGGGAGGCTTGCCTTACTTCTCCAGTGTTTTCATCCATTATAGAACTAGATAATTGTTCTATTAAATGCCTGTCTGTAATCATAAACTCTACATGAAGGGATCACTTACCTTATCTTGAAGTAATTTTAATGGCTAGAGTGAGTACTTAACAGGTTAATCAATCATGGGTTTAAAGAATTATGTTTAGTAGCACTAGACAAATTTGAGTGCACTTCCAGAAAATAACATGAATGTTTATCATAAAATTAAAATATGTTCTCCTTAAGCTTTGTGTTTGCCTAACACCTCAGGTTCAAAGTTTTATAGATAATAATGAATAAAACACCTGAGAACCTTAGAAGCAATGGAGAGGTTCTTTTAATGATCTCTTTCTTGAGAATTTCATGTACCTTGACCTAGATCAGTTTGTGGCCTTCTGATCTGAATTTTCCCTCTGAATTTGAGAGATTTATTATGCTGTAATGTTAGTTTGGTTTTATAAACTGCTTTGTTTTCAGCCTTCTTGAAATCAGTATTGTGCAAAAGAATTGTTCTTGCTTAGCCGGGACGTGGTGGCGCACACCTTTAATCCCAGTACTCGGGAGGCAGAGGCAGAGGCAGGCTGATCTCTGTGAGTCCGAGGCCACCCTGGTCTACAAGAGCTAGTTCCAGGACAGAAGCCTTGTCTCGAAAAAAAAAAAGAAAAAAAAAAAGAATTGTTCTTGCTGTGCCTTTTTCAATAGAGTATTAGTTTGGCCTTCTCTAGAGTGTTCCACTTTTTTTTTATATATAAATACAAGGACACCTGGAAAGAGATTTCACTAGCTGGCAGTATAAAAAAATACTCCAAGTGGATACTGTGGACAAGTTAGAAATGACAGTTACACAATGTGTAGAGTCAACCTAGGTAATTCACCCTCCTTTCAGAATTAATCTTTGACAGGGTGATTTGTTGACAGGGGCAATGTCAAATGCTAGATGAGACATGGGCATTATATTTTTAAAAAACTTGTCTGCATATAGTGGTGATAGTGAGATCCCTATGAACTGCTGTGATGAGAGACTCTAATCCCAATAAATCTCAGTAAGAAACTTCTTACCAAGCTTCAAAACCTTTTGAAAATTTGTGCTGACAACAATGTTTCTGTTGTGAAAGACATTTATTTCTTTATATGTCTCTTACTAGATATAATTTTAATGAAGAATTAGCACTCAATGTGGGACGTCTTTGGAGATTTAAAAAAGGGAAATCACTATCACTCATATATATGATAGGCAGATAGTAATTTACTACTCACTAAAATAATAGAACAAGTAATCTAATTCTGCCTTTTGTGGAATAAAGATATTCTCCCAACTGTTTGGGAGAAATCATGGCTTATATCAAGACAGGAAAAAAACAGAGTTTCAAGAAAGAAGTATGGACACCTGGGCTGCCTACCCTAATAATAAAAATTTTTAGAGGACAACTACACACTTGAGTGCTGATAAAAGATATGACTGTATCTAGTTTGTATTTAGTTCCTCCTCAATACAAAGTTAAACATAAAACACATACAGGTTTTGTCTCCTGATTGTCTCGGGTTAAGTTTGAAGACACAGCTCTCCATATTTTTCTTTTTTTTTGTAAACATAAAGCATCATTTCTCCAAACTCAAGCTGCCACTGATACCTTGAGTGAATTTATTTCCCAAGGGTGCACAGATTATTCTTAGAAGATAATGCACTTCAGTTCTTTGACTACAGTTATTAGCTTGATAACTGTTTTACAGGCTGTGTCTGCTTTACCCTGTAGCTTTCCTTCAGCTGGGAATCAGTGAACTAGATAATATATTTAAGCAAACAGTCAGCAGATGGTCAGGGTGAAATGAAACCATATGGCTGAATATATCATTTGGTTCCATCTTCCATTGGCACAGAAGGCATATCCATCTTAATATCCCACTTTAGCACCTGGTTAAAGAGAGTAAGAGATTTCCATCAATTCTAAGAAATGGCTAAGTCCATTATTGGAATAATTTCACTCTCACATTTAAATAAATTTTGAGTTGGGCTTGTTTATAAATGCATACAGACCCTAAAGAAAATCTAGAAAAAAGACATTAAACTCCAACTTTTCAAAAAGCAAAAACTGGGAAATCTCTAGCTACAATAAATTGTTCAAGTTTAGGTATTTCCATTTCAGTGATTCTTAATAAAAATATCAGAGCCCACGTTTCTAGGAAAGTCAAAATGAAGAAAGTTTGTTGTTGTGGCATATTGTTTGTATTTTAATGAATAAAGACTGTCTGGATATATGAGAGTAAAACAGTCCCAATAGTAATCTTTTTAGACCAGATTAAGTTAACACACACCTTTAATCCCAATAGTCACAATAACACACACCTTTAATCCCAATAGTCACAATAACACACACCTTCTGGGAGGCAGGATTGCCATTTCAGACTGAGGTCGAGGAAAGAGTCATTGGTGAGCTATTTTGCTTTTCAGATTTTCAGGTTGAATCCCAGTTTCTGACCCTGAGCTTTTACTTGCTGTAGTAAGAGTGGCGAGCTATGTTCCTAGCTCCCGGCTGCCCGCATGGCTAGCTTATGCTTAGAAATAATTACACAGAAAATGTATTCTTTTAAACACTGCTTAGCCCATTAGTTGCAGCCTCTTATTGGCTAGCTCTTACATATTGATCTAACCCATTTCTAATAATCTGTGTAGCCCACGAGGTGGATTACCAGGGAAGACCTTAAACTGCAGCTGTGTTGGATGGGAGAATCATGGCAACTGCCTAATTTGGCTTCTTTCTCCCAGGATTCTGTTCTATTTACTCTGCCTATCTAAATTCTACCCTATCAGAGGGCCAAGCAGTTTCTTTATTAGTTAACCAATGAAAGCAACAGATAAGATACAAGACCCACCTCCATCATTTACTAATCTTGCTTCATATGACACCCAACATTTTGGTGCACAAATTTATGAAAAAGCCATTTGCCTGAGGCTTTTTAGTCAACAGCCCAGGCCAGAGCTAGGGTTGGAATTCCAGCTCTAGGAAATGGAACCCAAACTTAGCCACCTGGGTTTGGGAGAAAACATAGCACTCCCAGTTCCCTTCTTTTCTAGATTAGTTTCCATGTAAAGGTGGAAAATAAACAAATAATCTGAATACTGTATGTTATTGTGTTGTCTTTGATTTGTTTGTTGAGAGAGAAGCAATAGCTGCTAAAAGACATTTGATTATAAATGTTGATGGATTAAACCAATTTCTATATTTTGAAAATGACTTGACTTCAAAATTTAATTCCAAAGATAAATTTTGGAGATGATGTTTTACTTTTGTTTCCACAGGAACTGAGATGATATGAATCTGTTCTGGGTTAAGAAGAATAAGGTTTGATCAAAATGTTTTGACTCCAAAATTTAAGTCAAAAGACAAGTTACTTTAGAGAAAAGGTTTTACATTTGTTTCTACAAGAAACAATAGTCTGTGGATTTATTATTGGTTAAGAAAAATAAGGTTTGATCAGCTGTGGATTCATTCTAGGTTATGATAAATAAGGTTTAATCAAGGAAACCCCCAGAAAAATCACCAGTGAGAACAGATGACCCAGATGAATCAACATTTTAGAGTATATTTGTTGCAGTTTCCTCTGAGTTCTACATCCAAAACAGTTTTATGACTGCTGGCAGAAATGATCCAGCTTCACAGAATTAAGTAAGGACTGGAACCACAATCCTAAATTTTATTTGCGACCCCATAAGATTTTCAGCACACCCAATCAGCAAGAAGTAGTCTAGAAAATTACACACACATTCCCAAAATATAGATTATGGATGTTTATATTTTAAAATGTGTTGGTTACAAGTTGTTATGGATAATAGTCAGGGAAAATGCTAAACAAAGGAAATTCAATTCATGGTTCTTGAGAAAAGGCCAGCAGTGGTGGTGCACACCATTAAGCCCAACATTTGGAGGCAGAAACAAGTGGATCTCTATGACTTCAAGTTCAGCCTGGTTTTCAGAGCAAGTTCCAAGATGGGCTCGATAGCTACTGAGAAAACCTGTCTCAAAAAAATAAAGAAAGAAAGGAAGAAAGAGAGTAAGAAATAAAGAAAAGGAAAAAATGAAAGGAAAAGAAAAAGGGGGCTATAAATATGATAAGATAGGAAGGTATATTATTGAATCTACTCTGGGAAGAAAAATTGAGGATATAGATAAGATAAAAAGGTACATTATTGAATCTACATTTTAGATGCAACTATTAGTTTTAAATGCTTTACATTTTTTCTTCTGTATATTGTATACAAATTTTGTATATTAATACAAATTTGAGATTACTTTTGATAAAACATATTATACATACATTTCTAATACTGTTCAAGAAATAGTAGCTATATAGCTCATTTAAAAATGTAATGCAAATTTCTAGTCCTAGAAAATTATTATTACCAACTGTTTAGGATAATAAGGAAATATAGTTTAGTAGTTAATCACCTAGTGTAATCAAACTTATAATATTATTTATATTTTCAAGGTCAAACAAAAATATAATTAAGTAGATAAGTCATCTTCAAACACTTCAGAGATCTACAGAATGTGGCATTTAAGATGCTTTAATAACCTAGGTTCTTCTTTTTTATGACAATGAGACATGTCTGCTCCTGGTAGCAAAAATCTACTGCAGAGAAGATAATGCACATTGAGAAAACCCCACATTCAGTTTACTTTCTTTGTGCAAAAGTAAGCCACTGAACAAGAAAATGCCTCTGCCTTGACTGCTGACATGATGCTGTTCTAATTAGACAAGCAGGACACAAAATATCCGGTTTCACAAAAAGTGAAATACACTAGGCTCATAGGTAAAAATGGATGCCCCAACATTGTAGAGGAACTCTAGGTGACTATTCAGTCAGCCAGCTGCTTCTGCCATTACTCACAGTTTTTAGAAGTCACTTGCTTGTACTTTCTGCTTACTCAGTTAATGTTATTTCCTTCTTGGGTCTCTGTGGTAGTTGAAGATTAGTTGAAATTATAACTATAGTTATAATTTACCAGATACAGAAAGCAAGTTATAATAGAAAATAAATTAGGTATAAGCCTTTGGACTCACCAAGATAGGGTAGATATGAAATATTTTTCATGAATTTGTCAAACGCAAATGAACTAGACATGGTTGATGTATTTATTGCCTGTATATATTGTAATACTCATTATATATAACTTTCTTCTATTAGTTATAGTCTTCTATTTTATTTTAGAAAAAAAGAGAAATGTAGTGGCATATCAGTTGTATTTTAATAAATAAAGACTGTTTGAATATTTGAGAGTAAAACAGTTCCACTAGGCGGTCTTATAGACTAGGTTTTGATAACACACACCTTTAAAGCCAGTAGCCACAATAACCCACAGCTTAAATTTCAGTAGCCATAATGACCTCAACCTTTAATTGCAGTGGTGTATGCCTTTAATCCCAGCCCTAGAGAGGAATATAATATGGGCGAAGACATCTCTCAGGCACACAGACTCATTCTCAGATTTCAGGAGGGAGATTGCCATTTCAGACCAAAGTCAAGGTAAGAGCCAGTAACTGGCTATTTGCTTTTTGGATCTTCAGCTTGAATCTCAATTTCTGACTCTGAGTTTTAATTAATTATGCTACAGATTGTGTTACCACAAGGTATTCTCTTATTGCTCCCTGTAGCCATCAACTAATACATAAAAGATAGACATTTCTCTTACTACATTTATGTTTACTGGAAATTTACATGTATGAAATTTTATCAGGTTTCATCTTTTAAAAGTAAAAATCAATATTACTTTATTGTAATAAACTCACAAATAAAAAATCACACAGTTAAATTAAGTTATTCACTCAAATGAATAGTTGCTGAATTTGAAACACCGCATTTCAGTGCACTTCTGTAGAGTTCTGGAACTGAAACTTTGTTTAGGGTTTTCCACTTCCATGGTCAATTGAATTTTTATGCACATTTGTACCACAAAAGAGAATCAAACAATGGTTGTTTGAATTAGAAAAGTAGTTCATTTTATGTACTCTTTCATGACTCATGAGTCCTTTTGACTGTGTTCCTAATATCCTTCCTCACCACCTGTTATTATCATTTCTTGGTCACTTTTTTTTTTGGAAGATAAAGAAGGAAAATGCTTATTTTGCTGTATATTTTACAGTCAGCCTATTATTGAATGACACCAAAGCAAAAACTTATTCTTTGATTTAGTTTTATTTTGAATCATGCATGTGTGAGGACAGGGGCTCTTGCAAACCAGAATTGTTAGATCCTTGTGTTTTGATGTAATGAGCGCTGTCTGTATGAACAATCATGTATATTTGTGAATGTTTTAAGTATTTTCACCATTATTTGGAGTAGGTAACTAGATTTATACTTTTATTATTTTCTCTTTGGTTTAAAAGTTTGTTTTAAGTGACCCAAAATTCATATAACACTAATTCATCTTTCTAAGTTCCTACACTTTATATGTAGCCTTTATCAGAGTCATAAAAATGGCTGTCACAAGCTGCATCTAGTTCCCAAACTTTTTCATTACCTGAAGAAGAACCTTCACACACTAATCAGTGACTCCTAAAACCCTTCACATCCCCTTTCAGCTACTGGTCTGCTTTGTCTCCTACCTTGCCTGACTTGTTCATGCTGATGGAATCAACTTTTTTTTATTTTGTCTGTCTGGGTCTTCTTACACTTACCACAATATTCTTAAAGTCCAAGTGTTTAATGGGTTTCATTTGTATTCCCTTTTCCTATGACTGAATATTTCACTGGGTGGTTTCATTGTAATTTCTTTATCCATTCATTCATAAGTGAACATTTGGATTATTTATATGTTTGGTGTACTGTGAATTTTGATAATTTTACCATTTATATTTGAGTAATCATTTAGATTATTTTATTTATACACTGAAAGGGAAAAAGTTGAATCAAATAGCAATTTTATATTTAACTTTATAAGGAATCTTCATTTGTTTTCATAGCAGTTGAACTAATTACACCTCCATCAGCAATATAACAATGTTTCAGTTTTGCAATGCCATCCCCAGTACTTTCTCTTTTAAAATGTTATGATCTTCCTTTAAGTTGCAAGATAATAGCACATGAAATCTCTGTTCTGTCAGTGTTTTCTTAATATGTAGAGTACTGCATTGTTTGGTATATACATGTGTATAATTTTTATAACTTCTTTATGCAATGCCACTTTACCGATAATGATTTTCTAAAACTGCCAATTATAATTTTGTAATTAAATCATATTTTGTATAGGATTAACATAGATATTGCTTTTGTACTTTCATAGACTATACTTCTTCCACCATATCACATTTTACCGATTTCTGGTTTTAGACTGAAAACAGATACTTGGTAAACCACATAAATTTAGAACAATTTTGGAAAAGCCATTCTTTTAGCCTCTGTCTTTGAAATGATGTTTTATTAATTCATTTACACTTAAAATATTTTGTAACCATGAAAGGTTTTCTCCTGTCTTTTCAACCCCTAGAGCCTTGGAAAAATCATAGATGAGAACTGACTCCACAAAGTTGTCTTTTGATTTTTGTATATGCACTATGGCACATGTGTGTATACACACATCATATACACAGACATAGATACACACACACATGAACTGGTCTTCAGTTTAAATTGTAATTCTGAAGAAGTAGGTTCTAATATCAACAAAAGAATGCCTTAAACAGGATTTCACTTGCCATTGAAAGTGAGGGCAAGGAGGTAAAAAAAAAACAAAAGCTTTGTTTTTCCACATCCTATTATGCAGACTGTCCTCAGAAGATATGGCCCAGATTTAAGATGTGTCTTTCCACTTCAAATGATCCAATAAAAAAAAATCCTCACAGGTGTGCCCAATTTACTCACAGAGGACAGGAACCTGTTTTACAAGTTCCTAAGGAATTCTGGATTTTAATTAACCAACAATAATCTAAGTATTTTTCATCTTGAACTCATTTCTCCATATATAGACTTTCTGGGACCTAACAAAACTGTTCACACAATGTTTGTCTTTTGAATATGAAAGTTTATCTCCTCTGAGAAAGTAGTCGCTCCACCTTTAGCAGAGAATGCATCCTCATGCTCACACCTTGCAGTGTTGCTCTCTCCACCTTTGCCTAAGGGAATTCTCCATTGACTGCTGAATAGGCTGCAACTTTCCCTGAATGAGATGCTGAGCAAGGCAATTCTGAAGTTCCTCAGTGCTCACCAAAAGTTTCCGTGACCTATAACCAGGTTTAAGGCTAAGCAGTCTCCTAGAGGGGAGACAGAAAGTATAGCCCATGAGGATATGTACTGTACCACTAAAGAATTTAATGAGTTTACTAATTCATCCAAACAGAGTTCTGGGAAATACTTGTGGGTATGGATTGCAAGGGTGGTGGATAATAGTGGAAGAAAAGGTAAATTATACTAACCTGAATTTATTTATATGAGCACACTGCATGTAGATTTTAGGTTTAATATGGAAGATTGAACTATTAATATTCCACTATTCTTCCATTTCTCTGATTTGGACTCCTTCAAATGCCTCTGGATTTTTATTTTCTATCTTGTCTTCCTATAGATTTCTTAGCCCGCAGTATCATCTGGAGCCCACAAGGCTCTGTACTAAATACCAAAAGGCAAATATGAGCTTCAGCGACCATGGAGGACCCAGAGCAGTACTTCTAGGTGCCAACCAAGTAAGTTCTCTGTCATTTTTTTTAATCAATAACTCAAGTAAAATTTTATCCTTCTCAAAGATCTCTGATATAGTTTGACAGCTGAAAGCTTCTGTCATTTAAAAGGACAACCTCACCAAACAAATTTCAACAAAATGCAAATACAAGTTATTAATGTGTATACCTGCAAGTTCTAAAGGTGTTAAGATCAATACACACTATGAAATTTCTCTTTCATGCTGCCTTCCATAGTCTTAAAAATACATTTCATTGTGTGAAAACATCTGCCACAATCATTTTACTGCTGTCTAAATCTTCTGTTTTCACAAACCCAAAGAATTCTTGTGAGTTCCAGGGAGATGAATTGAAGGATTGAATCTCTCTCTCTCTGTCTCTTTCTCTTTCTCTCTCTCTCTCTCTGTTCTTCCCCCTTTTTTCCTTCCCTTCCATAATCCACTAAATAAATATCCAATCTCATACTGTATGGCATAACTATCCATCTCAGTTTTTCACCCTCCACATGGCTTCCTGCTTGGGCTCTAGCTGTCTTCCTGGCCTGCTGTGGTCTTAAGACCCACTGCCCACTGCTGGCCACTGCTTAGGGACCTGTGGCATTGTTTCATGGCCTACCACCCACTGACACCACTCAGGGACCTGCAGCATTTTACTTAAACCATTACAAGTGTGTTCTGCACTTTCCAATTCTTCACAAAATTCAACTCCTAAAATAATATCTCCATGTTTTTGTTTGTTTTTAACCTTTCAGTGATTTCCTTATTCTTTATTCTGCTCTTTAAAATGGTTCTCTTAATATTACGCATATTTACTCAGGCCTTGAGCAATTCCATTGCATTTACTCCTGGGAATCAAGCAAAGTTCTTCAGGTATATTCCATTTTCTCAGGTATAGACCCCTTGTGAAAATGTGAAATCCTTTCAATTATTTCTTGGTAGTTTCTATTGGAAGTGACTCTAAAATAGTCTCTCTTCTGAGGTTTAGGAATTCACTGTTTTCACTGTTTCATCCTAAAGAAGCTCATGACAGCAAAAACCTTAACTGAAATCTGGCATACTGATTTCTACTTTAGGAAACAAGAAGCTTTTGCATACCCAGAAAGCAAATTCCTTTTCCCCACAAGTCCCTTCATAACACAAGAGTCTCCAGCCACATCATTTTCATCCTAGGCTCATGCCTGTATAAAGTGAAAGAAACCATAGTAGAAGAGTCTCACTTATTACCAGAAACAATTTGTTTATCTGAGAACCTAAAAATAAGGAAAAGGGGACCTCATGTCCCTCCTAAATCTCAACTGCTCTGCCTGTCCTACTATTCACAGAGCCTCAGATTTCTTTTGTTTATGTCTTTCAGAAGTTTTCATAATAAGTCCTGAGATATAGCTGGCCCATTGGGATAGGACAAAACATAGCTAATTTTTAACATTTTTAAGCAAAGAAGAATTGAAAATTTAACCTTAAAATTTGTTTTTCCTGTTTCTTAAGTTTTATAGTTAAAACTGGCAACCAGTGTCCTTCACTGGAGACCACTTTATTCATATAACACAGATGACAGAAAGACTTTGGGACATAAATATACACAATAAGCCAATAATTCCACCTGCCTTGCTGCTGCTCCTGTGGGGTACCTCTGAGCTGGCAAACAGAGAGGTAATGGGAATTAGAGGGAGAAGAAAAACAGCATTAAAATATAAATCAAACAAAGAAGTAATGCATTCTCTTCTTGGCAGGAGAGCCAGTGCTGAGCAGCTACATGCTGAGTGCAGTCTCTATATAATCCTGTACTGCTGAGAATTCCACATTAATGCATTAACTGCTTACAAATCATTTTAGTTGTCTAGAAGAAGATTAGAAACTAGTTAAAATCATACAAAATTAAATTTTCTGTTGTTGTTGCTTCAATCTTTAACAGTGTCGTGCTTTAATCTCAAACATCAGTTTTTCATTATTAAACATATTTTCTGCATAATAGAGATTGTGGGGCAACATAGTAGTAAAAGCAAGAAATGATTTGTGTTCAAATGGTACATGAGAAAGCACTTTCAAAATCCATAAATTTCTCATACATTCATAGCAGCCCTTGCCTTTAATCAATCTGTGTCAGGAACTTTTAAAATAAGCAGGAAGGTAATAGAACACTATCAATCACAATCAAAACTGTGAAAAAACCATTAGCACATCAGCTGTGTGTGTGTGTCTGTGTGTGTCTGGTTGTGTGGTGTTTGTATTCTCTTCTGCCTCTGCTGGAGTTACCACATCTGAGTAGATAGTGACTTGTCTCAATGGTTAATAGATATTATCAGAACATAAAGTAATATCAAGTATAATACTTTCCTGCATTTTAACCTATTTGACATATTATAAAGACTCCAAAGGAATAGCATTTCTGTGCACTTCCTGGATTCCATTATAGTGAAAAACTTTTACAAGTTTCTAACAAAAAATTTATAGGTCCTTAAAATTATATAATTTCTATAATCAAGTCTATCTTGGTTTTGATTCCATGAGTTCACATTCTGGGCAGGAGTTTCCATGGTTGATTTTGAATTCTCTATTTCATTACATGAGAACTTTGAGCTATAATTTTTTTTACATGTTCTACTCATATACATTTAAAGAAAGTTCTGAATGAAATAGGACTTTGTTCTCCCTTTAAGCAAAATCTTTAATGAAAATTTCAAGTATTAAAGAAGAATATAGCATTTTCTTTAGTTTTCTTCAAATATCAAGGATTCATTACAAAGAAGCTGATACTTGCATCATTTTTAATTTATGGATATTTATGGATATTGTTTCTCTCTACTCTTGATATATAATTGAAAGGACTAAGGGAAAGGAAAAAAAGATATATAAATTCACAAATCAGAACAAAAACAAGAGTTACAGTTCAGTACTTTTTTTTTCCTTTTTTTCCTTTTTTTCATCATCACAAATAAGAGTTTATTTGTCACTATTAAAAATCTGTATTTCACACAGATTCCTGGACTGGTGGTTCATATCCATCAGCTCGTTCAACCTTAGCACCTGTCTCGTCACCAGTAGTCTTTCCAGAACTACCACCTTCACCATGGAGCTCCATGAGTTTTCCCAATTCAAACTTGGGTTTCTTCAGCATCTTTACTTTTCTAACGAAGACATCATGAAGAGGATAAATGGACTGGCAAGCCTTTTCTATGTCTTTCCCAATGCTGTCTGGAATCAGTTTATTAACCACTTCCTTCAAGTCATTTGTCTGCACCTCTCGGGTCATGATCTCCATCATCTTCTTCCGGATCTGGAGGACCTGCTGGTGCTGTGCATATGAGGTCTTGCGGATCTGGTTGTTGCGTTTTTTAGTGAAACCAACACAGAAGAGTCGGAGCAAATAACCATCGGTTGTCTTGACGTCAACGTGAGCTTCAATCATGGTCTGCCACTTTTTGACCATGGAACACATTTTGTCCCGGGTAAGATCCATGCCGTGGAAGTTAGTCAGACAGTTTTTGCCCTGAACATCCTCAGTGATTAGCTTGAATTTTCTAAATGCAACTTCATCGTTTTGGAGATCAGCAAGGCTCACTTCAAACACTCAACCCTTGAGGCCATCGGATGCAATTTTGGTTCCTTGAGTCCTCGTGACTAATGTCTTTCCAATGTTTCTAATATTGAACATGGCCGGGGCTTTCACATCATACCAATCTTTCTTCGAAAATGGATCAACCACTTTCTTCTTGGCTCCCTTCTTGCCGCCTTTCGTCAGCCGCTTGTTCTTGCCGACCGCCATGGTGCTGCTCAGGGAGCCAAAAGGGCCAGTTCAGTACTTTTAAATATGTCACTATATACCTTTACTTTTTCTTATAATTAAAAAGAATATATCACATTAGCCTTTATTGTTATTATTTTCCTGAATTTATTCCAAACACATTTTCTCCTCCTCTTATTCCTGTCAACTCTGCTCATACTCCTCCTCCAAATTAGAAATGAACAAACCTTTAAAACATAACAAAAAATGACAAAACAAGATAAAATAAAAAAAAAATTCAAGAGGCTTCAGATTGAGGTTGAGCCAAGCAACCCAAGGGGAGGAAAAGAGTCTAAAGAGCAAGAAAAAGAGAAAAAAGATACTCCAGTTCCCACTGTTAGGAGTCTCACAAAAATAACAAGTTAACAGATTAAAAGAGGTACCAGTCAGACTCATACAGGTCCCATGATTGTCAGTTCAGTCCTGGTGAACTGCCCTGTTCAGTAGAATCAATGGATCATATTTTTCTGATGCCACCCAACCCTTCTAATTCTTATAATCTTTCCACCTCCACTTTCACAGGATATCCTGACCTCTGAGTGGAGGGATTTGCTGGAGACCTGCAATTTAGAATCTTTCTCCACATAATGTTTGGCTATGAGTCATTATGCCTGTTTTCATCTGCTGGTGGAGGAAGCCTCTCTGGTGGCAATTGTACAAGGAATCAACCTAGGAATATAGAAGAATATTGTTAGGATTTATGTTTGTATTTATTTATTTATTTATTTATTTATTTATTTATTTATTTTGGACAGGCATGTGTAGCTCTGCCTTAGGTCTTTGTCTAAAACCAAAGTCTCTGGATCCTGGCGATCCTGGCAGTGTCAGGCATAGATGACTTCTGTTGTGTAGGTGTCACATCAAACCAGACATTGGTTGGCCACTCCCACAAGTTTTGTGCCACTATTGCCCAAGTATATCATCTAGAAAGGACAGAAGGTATGTTGAAAATTTCATTACTTAGTGTAGAAATAAGTGTGGCGGGGCTGCGTCCCCAGCACCCCAGCGGCCTGCTAGCTTATGCCCGAAATAACAACACACAAATTGTATTCATTTAAAGACTGTTTGGCCCATTTCTATCTAGCCTCTTCTAGGCTAATTCTCACACCTGGATTAGCCCATTTCTAATAATGCGTGTAAGCACCCCAAGGTGCGCTTACTGGGAAGATTCTAACCTATGTCCATCTTGGGTCGGAGCTTCATCGCGTGTGCCTCAGAGAGCAGAGCTATCGGGAGAGAGAAGCATGGCGTCTCTGCTCCAGAGCAGAGCTGTAGAGTCTCTGCTCACTTCCTCTTCCTCCCAGAATCCTGTTCTGTTTACTCCTCCCACCTATGTTTTAACCTATCAGGGCCAAGCAGTTTCTTTATTTAATTAACCAAT
>NW_026068102.1:3887264-3890556 GCF_014885135.2 Alexandromys fortis
TGTGCTACCACACCTTGAAGTCACAGAGGTCAATCTCCCTCTGCCTCCCAAGTGTTGGGATTAAAGGTGTATACTACCACACACAACTTCTCTTTTTCTTACTTTAAGAATTTTAACTTTTATTCTGCATACATTTTTTAACACTGTAAATCATTTAAAATTTTTCTTTGTCTTTGATGCTCTCTTTACTGTATCTCTCTCTGTTTTTCTGACCACATGATTCTTTAATTTACTGAGCAATATGAGTAGGATTAAAGCCATGGCTTTGCCAGGTAGATCCAGTCCATTCCTTAGCTTTCCAGCCTCATGGCAGAGATACAGGCTGTAGCCATGTTTACTGCCACAACTCTATGGCATTTCAAGGTCCCTGCCAGCCAGCAAACTACAACAGACAACATTCAAGTCCTCTCTCTGTAGTCGGCCCTCCTGCCTCAGTCAGAGTTTGCCCTGGCAGGATGGCCCAGAAAGCTGGCATTTTTAAATGGCACTGCTTTTTTCCTGCTATGGCTGAAAACCGAAAAGCATGCGTTCAGCCTTTCATCAACACTGTTTAAATGTTTCGTGGCAGGACCTCTTGATGAGCTGCAGGGTTTTGCAGCTAAAGCTGAGTCAGGAAGCCTCTCTTAGATGAGAGCACTTGCTTGCCTCTAGCAAGCAGAGTAGACCCAAGAGAGTGCTGCTACCAAGAAACCATGCACAAAACTGCCATTTTGTTCTAGAATTACTTCCCAAGCTGTCTCAGGCTTTATGTGGAAGCAGTTGTCCACATGGGCGCCATTTGTAGAAATAAGTGCGGTGGGGCTGTGTCCCCAGCACCCTGCCACCTGCTAGCTTATGCCCGAAATAACAACACACAAATTGTATTCATTTAAAGACTGCTTGGCCCATTTCTATCTAGCCTCTTCTAGGCTAATTCTCACTCCTGGATTAGCCCATTTCTAATAATGCGTGTAAGCACCCCAAGGTGCGCTTACTGGGAAGATTCTAACCTATGTCTATCTTGGGTCGGAGCTTCATCGCGTGTGCCTCAGAGAGCAGAGCTATCGGGAGAGTGGAGCATGGCGTCTCTGCTCCAGAGCAGAGCTGTAGAGTCTCTGAGTCTCTGCTCACTTCCTCTTCCTCCCAGAATCCTGTTCTGTTTACTCCTCTCACCTATGTTTTAACCTATCAGGGCCAAGTAGTTTCTTTATTTAATTAACCAATGAAATCAACAGATTGATATGTAACACTCCCACATCAACTTAGTTGGTATCCAGGTATCTATTTCAGTAACCTACAGAGTATCTTCCACACCAAAGAGACTAGAATATAGAGATAAGGTCCCAAGTTCAATTCAACTTCACAACTACATGCTCAATTAGCTGAGTGGAAGTTATGCTCACCAATGGGGCCCTACTGTTAGATTTGGAAAGCCACCCTGTGTTCTAGCATCATCCTGGATTATTTGGGTCTCCCTATCAAACCTCCTTAGCCAAGAAGTCAATCAAATGCAACTCAATACAATAAGAAGCCTTGCCTGGCTATGCCAAATAGCCAGTGCAGAATTCTTATTCTGATCAATAAGTCCTCTCTAAGGTCTCTTTTACAGATTCCAGGAAGTTTGCACTGCATTAGATTTGAAATAAAACCCCCAAATGCTGCAATTCCCCCCCCATCTACCCCATGAAACCTGATCACTCTGACTCCAATTATCAGATTCCTCCAGTTGACTGCCAAGCCTTTTCTATTTCCTTTTCCCAGGGAGATCCAGGCAAGCCCCTAGAGTCCCCCTCTTTACTTAACTACTCTAGGTCTATGGATTATATATCTTGATTATTATTTACTTAGCAGCTAATATCTACCTATAATTGAATGCATACCATATGTGTCTTTAGGGTCTAGATTACCTCACTCAAGATGATTTTTTTCCTAGTAGCATCCATTTGTTTATTTTATAAAGCTATTCTTTTAAAAGTTGAGTAATGATACATTGTGTAAATAGACCAGATTTTCTTTACCTGTTTTTGAGAAGATGAGCATCTGGATTGTTTCAAGTTTCTGGCTGTTATGAATAAAGCTCCGATGAACATAGTTGAGCAAATGTCTTCATGGTATGATGGAACATGCTTTGAATATATATCAAGGAGTGATATAGCTGGATCTTGAGATCCCAGTTATCTGAGAAATTGCTGTATTGTTTCCCATAGTGGCTGTCCAAGTTTGCAATTACATTAGCAATGGAGGAGTGTTCCCCTTGCTATGCATACCTTCTAGCATGAGCTGTCACTTGTGTTAATGATCTTATTCATTCTGACAGGTGTAAGATAAAATCTCAAAATAGTTTTGATTTGCATTTCCCTGATGACTAAGTCTGTTGAATATTTCTTTAAGTGTTCCTCAGCCATTTGAAAGTTCTCTATAGAGAATTCTATATTTAGGTCTTACTCCATTTTTAATCAGAAGTACTGTTGTGGTAAGCTACTTGTTTGTTTCCTGTTTGTCTGGCAACTCAGACCAGAAATAATTACTCAGGGACTATATTATTTAAATCACTGTTTGGCCAGTAGCTTAAACATATTTATAACTTACTCTTATCTCTTAAATTAAGCCATTTCTATTGTTTTACATTTTACCATGAGGCTTGTGGCCTACCAGCAAGGTTCCAGCTGGTAGCTCGTGTCTTTCCACTCTGGCAGCTCCATGGTGTGCCTTTCTGACTGCTTTCTTTCTCCAAGCATTCAGTTTAGTTTTCCCCACCTAGCTCTATTCTGCTAAACCACTAGTTGAAACAGCTTCTTTATTAATTAACCAATAAAAGCAACACATATACAGAAGGACTTCCCACACCAGAGTACATTTATGACATCTAGTTTCTTAAGTTCTTTATATAATTTGCATATTAGCCCACTTTCAGAAATGGATTTTGTAAAAATCTTTTCTCATTCTGTGGGCTCTAGTTTTGTTTTGTGTGTGTGTGTGTGTGTGTGTGTGTGTGTGTGTTTTACAGTATCATTTGTCTTACAGAAACTTTTCAGTTTCATAAGGTCCCATTTATTAATATATGACCTTAATAATTGCACTATTGATTTTCATTTTGAAAGGTGTTTTCTGTGCCAATGTATTCAAATTTATTCGCCTGCAATCTCTTCTATCAGGTTCAGTGTTCTGGTATTATGTCAAGTGATGTGGGAGTGATTTCTTATTAATAAAGAAACTGCCTAGGCCCATTTGATAGGCCAACCCTTAGGTAGGCGGAGAAAACAGAACAGGATGCTGGGAAAAAGAAGCTGAGTGAGGAGTCGCCATGATTCTC
>NW_026068102.1:3892954-3895802 GCF_014885135.2 Alexandromys fortis
TTCTTATTAATAAAGAAACTGCCTAGGCCCATTTGATAGGCCAACCCTTAGGTAGGCGGAGAAAACAGAACAGGATGCTGGGAAAAAGAAGCTGAGTGAGGAGTCGCCATGATTCTCCTGCTCCAGACAGACGCAGGTTAAGATCCTCCCTGGTAAGCCAGCTCATGGGCTACACAGAATATTAGAAATGGGTTAGAACAATATGTAAGAGCTAGCCAATAAGAAACTGGAACTAGCCGGGCCAGGCAGTGTTTAATAGAATTCAGTTTCCGTGTAATTATTTCTGGGCATAAGCTAGCCATGTGGGCGGCCGGGTGCCGGGGGACGCAGCCTCGCCGCTCCAACTTCAACAGTCAAGGCATTTGGTAGACTTAAAATTAAGTTTTGTACAGGGTGATATATACAGATCTATTTGCAAGCTTCTATATACAGATATCTGGTTTTATTAGCACCATTTGTTGAATATGTTTTACTTTTCACATGTCCATATGTGTGTGGATTTATGACTAAGTCTTCAACTCAATTCTATTGATGAACACGTCTCTTTTATGCTAATACTATGTGGTTTTTTATTACTCTAGCTCTTTAATACAACTTGAAATTAGGGACAGTGATACTTCCAGAAGTTCTTTTATTGTTCAGAATTGTTCTAGTTTTCCTGGGTCTTTTCTCTTATAACTTTGAGGATTGTCCTACAAATGTCTAAAAAGAATTGTGTTGTAATTTTGATTGTAATTTCATTGAAGATGTACATTGATTTTTTTATGCAAGATAGTCATTTTTATTATTTTAATCCTACCAAAAACATTGAAGATTTTTCCATTATCTGATATCTTCTTCAATTTCTTTCTTTAGAGACTTTATTTTATTAGGTCCTTCTCTTGCTTTGCTATAGTTAATCCAGGATATTTTATATAATTCAATACCATTGTAAAAGGTGTTGGTTCTCTGATTTTTTTCTCAGTTAATTTGTCATTCGTATGTTGGGGCTAATGATTTTTTGGAGTTAATCTTGTAGTCTACGGCCATACCAACCTGAATGCACCTGATATTGTCTGAGTTAACCTTGTATTCAGCCACTTTGTTGAAATCATTTATTAGCTATAAGATTTCCTTAATGGAATTTTTGGGGTCACGTATGCACACTATCATATAATCTATAAATAATGATAATTTGACATCTTTCATTTAATTTGCCTGCACTTGATCTCCTTCAGTTGTTCTTTGCTTTAAATCTTCAAGTACCAAATTGAATTGGTATGGCAAACAGAGCCTTACCTTCTTCTTGGCTTTAGTGAAAATGCTTTGAGTTTCTCTACATTTAATTTGTTGCTAGCCATAGGTTTTCTGTAAATTGCCTTTATTATATTTAGGTATGCTTCCTTTGTTCCTTATCTCTCCAGGACAGGACTTTTAGCATGAAGCAGTGTTGGATTTTGTCAACATTTTTTGACATATAATAAGATGACCATGTGGTGTTTTTTTTCCTAATTATTTTTTATGATGGATTACATTGATAGATTTTTGTGCATCAAACTATATCTGGATCTCTTGACATAAAACATACTTGATCCCAGTGGATGACCTTTTTAATCTGCTTATGGATTCAGTTTGCTAGTATTTTCTTGAGTATTTTTGCATATGCATTCATTAAATTGCTCTATAATTCCCCTTCTTCAAAGAATCTGTATTGCTTGGGCATCAGAATGACTGTGGCTTCATAAAATAGATTTGGAAATGGTTCTTCTGTATCTCCTTTGTGAAATAATTTTAGGAGTATTAGTATTAACTCTCCTTTGAAAGTCTGGTAACATTCTTCACTAAATACGTCCTGCCTTGGACACTTTTTGTTTAGGAGGCATTTAGTGAATACATCCATCTCCTTAGAGGTTAGAGGTTTAATACAATTATTTATCTGATTCTTACTTAACTTTGATAAGTTTTATCTATTGAGAAAATTATTAATTTCTTTTAAATTTTCCAGTTTANTGCATTCATTAAATTGCTCTATAATTCCCCTTCTTCAAAGAATCTGTATTGCTTGGGCATCAGAATGACTGTGGCTTCATAAAATAGATTTGGAAATGGTTCTTCTGTATCTCCTTTGTGAAATAATTTTAGGAGTATTAGTATTAACTCTCCTTTGAAAGTCTGGTAACATTCTTCACTAAATACGTCCTGCCTTGGACACTTTTTGTTTAGGAGGCATTTAGTGAATACATCCATCTCCTTAGAGGTTAGAGGTTTAATACAATTATTTATCTGATTCTTACTTAACTTTGATAAGTTTTATCTATTGAGAAAATTATTAATTTCTTTTAAATTTTCCAGTTTACTGGAGTACAGTTTTTTAAAGCTTATCCATATGGTTCTCTGGAGTTTTTGGTACCTGTTGTTATGTCTTTCTTTTAATTTCTGATTTGGTTAATTTTGATATTCTCTCTTCCCTCCTTTCTCTGTCTCTCTCTTCTTCTTTCTCTCTCTCTCTCTCCCCCCCTCAACTCCCTTCTCCCATTTTGCCTTTCCCTCCGTAGCTCCCTGAATAAATATTTACTTCACTCTACATGTCATGTCTATCCATGTTTCTGTATCCTGCCTGCCCGCCATGTGTCTTCCTGCCTGGGCCAGCCACTGCTAGGGGACAGTCAGGCATCTCTGCCGGGTACTGGCTGTGCCCAGAGCCTGCTGCCTGCCGCCACATTGCCAGCTACCACCATTTGGGGACCTACAACATTTCTGCTGCCTACTGCCACACGGGATTTTGTCACATTTAAAAAAAATCATAACACTGCTGTTCCACTCCTGTTTTCAGTCCAAAGAGTATTTCTAGCTGGGCAGTGGTACCACA
>NW_026068102.1:3898558-3900841 GCF_014885135.2 Alexandromys fortis
CTCAAATACATCACGTACCCCAGTTACCTTCTGTTTAAAGAACTTTGTGTTCTGGGCACTCTCTTGGCCCCATGCAGAGTCAACGGAAGTGGTATCTTGATCCACAAGGTGGGTGTACTTGGCACGACCAGACCGTCCAAAATTCTTGACTTGCATGACTTTTGGAAGAATGGTTTTGTTGAAATGGTCCTCAAGAGTAGGTGCACTAAAATCCCTCTTGTAGACCTCTTCATCCTCATCCATGAAGAAGGCACCCCGGTGATAATACCTTTGCAAAAACTTGTATTTGCCCTTAACAGCTTTGTTGGTAATTACTTTGCCATTTGCCCGAAGTTCAGCCCACCTTTCTTCCTCAGTCAGGTTTCGCATGCGTTCAATATCTGCTTTCTCCTTTTCAAGTGCTTCTCGGTCTTCTCTGTCCCTCTTGATTCTCTTGAGCTCTCGGACTTTCCATGCCTCGTATTCCTCCTCATCATTTTCGTCGTCAGAATTGAGTGCATCCAGGGCAGCGAGAGACCGCTTGTTCTCCTCCAGCTCTTTTTTGGTCTCTTCTTCTACAATCTTTAGTGTGTACTTGCGCCGCTCCTCAGCCATGCGTTTTGCTTCCTGCTCTAGTTCCTTCTGTCTTAACGCTTCAGCTTCTCGTTCTTGAACTGTCACTCGGTCCTTCTTTCGTATGAAGACAGGCTTAAGTCGAGGCTCCATTTCGTCTTCACTGTCCGTGTACTCCTCATACTCAGACTCTGACTCCTCCCCAGAGCGTCCTTCATCTTCCAATTCCATGACTTCCATCTCTTCATTTTTCCTCTCCTGTGCTCGCTGACGCATCATGCCACGGCGCAGCTCTATTTCCTCATCATCGATTTCCTCCTCCTCTTCTTCACTGCTATCTTCTCGTTCCATGCGCCAGGCATCTCCTTCTACTTCTGAGTCACTTTCTCCTACCACTTCAGGTTCCACTATTTTCCGGTGTCGAGCCAATCTCTCTTCTACATCCTCACTGATGCGGTTCTGTAAACGCAGAAGTCGGGGGTCACTGGACGAATCCTCTTCCTGTTCCTCAGGCTCTGCCTCTTATTCCTTAGCTTTCTTAATGAATTGAAATTCTTCATCCTCTTCATCTGAGGACTCCATAGGGGCATAATCTGGCCTCTTTCCAGAGACATAACGTTTTACCTTTACTTTTTCCATTGAAATCTCACCTTTCTCATTGCGAACTGGGACGGCCCCAGCCGTAGACTGAATAGGCGGTTGCTTCATGAGTGCCCTTAGGACCGACATGGTGACGGCTGCAGTGGAGACTCCCAAAGCTTGATAAAGTCCCAACAGCGAAGCCCAAGGAACACAGCACTGCTTCCCACCTAGCTCTGCCAGATACTGCTAAGAATAAATTTAATTTTAAAATAAAATTATTATTTATGATGAGATTCTCATGTCTCAGGTTTCTTTGGTATTTGACAAATACTTTTTCTGAATATTGTATTTTCTTACACTCTACAATTTTGTTTTGCTCTTTATTTTTTGAGTCAGGGCCCGGTCCATGAAGACCAGGATGCCCTCCAACTCACAGAGATACGCCTGTCCTGGCCTCCTAAATGTTGAGATTAAAGATGTTCACCGCAAAAGCCCTGGCTTAAAACTTTTCAAGATGAAAAATTTCAGTCTTTTTCTTGAGTCTGTTGCTAACATAAGAGTTATTTGGCATGTGTAAGCCAAGAAAACAAAAGCCGTCCGGCGAATAAACAGCAATCCAATATGCAAGCCAAGCCTGCAGATTTGCAGACTTTCTGCTGTTCCTCTCCTTCGGTCCGAGTGTGGTGGCGATCCTGCCTCCAGGAACTCTCAGAATGAGACTGGCTGAGAGCTGCCTCCTCCTGTCTTATATAACCTCTCTAGGGCGGGGATTAAGGGCGTGTACCACTCCGCCCAGTTTCTATGCCAAACTAGTTTGGCTACTTGGATTAAAGGTGTGTGATGCCACTTTCTGGTCGGTGAAGCTTGAAGGTCATGTGCGAGAGTGCCCTCTGCAGGGACCTCTCTGTGGAGAATGCTGCCCACACTCTCTTCCTGGCTGACCTCCACAGCAAGGGGCAGCTGAAAACACAGGTGCTGAATTTTATTACTGCTCATGCTTCCGAGGTCTCTCAGAGCGCAAGCTGGAAGTTAATGGTGGATTCATGCCCCCACATGGTGGCTGAAGCATACAGCTCCCTGGCTTCTGCTCAATGCAATCTACTGGAGCCCCCTCTCAAATGTCTGAAGCAATCCCATGAACCTGTCACC
>NW_026068102.1:3902566-3903724 GCF_014885135.2 Alexandromys fortis
TACTGCTCTTATAGAGGATCTGACCTTGATTCAGAACACCCTGGGGTTGCAGAACCCAACTGCCTGTAACTATGGCTCCAGGGGAATTCATGCCTACACTCACGTGCACAGACACTTGCACATACAACTTCATACATGGACATGTACACCCTTTACACCTCACAAACGTACATACATGTCATTCATACATATATAGTAATAATTAAAATGTAGTTATTTAGTGGCTAGTCATGAGAACAGAAGCAGAGCTTGTGTCTTTTTCTTTTTCAGAATTTCTAAAACGTATTAATAGAGTCCTTACATGGAGGGGACTGTGATGCAGCCAGCTCTTTTAGGCACACAATCAGGGGACTTCCTGGGTGGCAAATTTGGCACTTCAATCCCTGACAGAAACATTACTCCTCGTATAGCAAACCAGCTGAAATCGAGGGTGTGTGCACACACCTGCTATGTGTTGTGGAGAAGGGAAAAGAAAGGCAGAATTACCGAGGCCAATTTGACACTAAGTACAGCTATCATTATTGCAAGCTTTTTTTTCCCCTCAATTTGTGTTTATGTGCAAGCTGTACCTACAGAGGCCAGCAGAGGGTGAGCAGCCAGCCTTGTGGGCAATGAATGCTACTCTACTGCAAGAGCAACAAATGGTCTTAATCTTAGAACTCACTGTGTAGGCTGGCCTTGACCTCATTAAGACAGTAACTGCCTATGCTCCCTGAATAGGGGAATTAAAGGCATCTGCAACCTAGCCTGGCCTGATCTTTTTAATTTGTTTATTTTCTGAAGAGGATTTTTTTTTTTTTTTTATAAATCTGCCTGTTCTGGAAATGTGTAGACCGGGTTGACCTCAAACTCACAAAAAACTCCAGCCTTTGCCTCCCGAGTGGTGGCCTTATGCAACCACTGCCCAGCTTGCCTGCTTTGTTTTTAAAACTTTGTGTTTCCTGGCTGTCGATGGAAAGTACAGGGGCAGAGTAATCCAAATCAGGGCTCAAGGGAGCCCTTCCTTATTCCTTAGAATGTTTCTGAGGAGGTGATAAAGAGAGGGACAGGACAGTGAGGTGGGGGTAAAGGCACTGTGTGCCAGCTCAGCATACCAACTTGAGTTTGACCCCTGGTACCCATGTAAAGATGAGAGCCAAGTCCATGAAATTACCCTCT
>NW_026068103.1:0-3539 GCF_014885135.2 Alexandromys fortis
TATGCATTAGCTTAGGTTACAAAAATAATTTAATGATGTGGAAAATTCAAAGCAAGTAAAGTTGATTTTTACAATGTTCTCTTGTAAAGACAGAATAATCACGCAGTTAACAGTAGGCAAAGGAGAGGTCTTTTTGGCAAAGATCCTTAGATCATAGTGTTTAAGACCAAGTTGTGCCAAATAAGACTTCATAAAATTAACTGTCATTCATAGATAGCAGATTATTAACTTTCAAAAGAAGAGACTGTGTTAAGACTAGGAAAGCAACATTAAAAGCTAAACATCTGAAATTGATTGTAGAACATACCTAGAACTAAATGGTTATACACCAAAAAAAGAGAGGGAAACAAAGAAGGAAACAAAAACAAAAATGCCACTAGCATTAAAACTAGACATAAACCTACACATAAACCTAAACAGAAATCTCAAAAAAATTATAAATATGTTTGAGAGGTATTTTCTAAAGTTCAACATGCTTAGCAATCAGAGAAATGCAAATTAACTATCCTTTGAAATCTCTTACTCATATCAGAATGACTAAGAAAAATAACAATATTAATAAAGGATAACAAATATTGCTGTATATCTGAAGAAAAGATAATAATTTATTCATATATTTTAGAGTTCACATTTTGGTGACGCAGAATAAAATCAATGTGGAATTGCCTCAAAAAGCTAAAAGTGTTATATCAATCACTTTTTGCTAAATTTCATGTGGCTTAGGTATTGAGGTAAGTGTCCTCATGAAAAGAATGCTTCTAGGTTCTACAATTACATGAGGAGAATCCATGTTTGTTCTAGAAGAATTACCAAAAGTTAGAAAGTACCACCTGCTACTATTATTCTGCTACAAGTTTAAGGTTTAAAATTATTCCGCATTTCCTATCTTTTACCACCAACTACTGCATCGCTAAGTCTTCATTACAGAAATTACCTGCATACATTTACTGCTAAAAGAGAGACACACCTGCAGTCATAGTTCAGACAATAAGAAGATGTTCAGCTTTAAGTGTCCTTTCAATATCATCCCCTCCCTGAAATTCAAAGGATAGTTCAGAACAGAATTATAAGAGATGTAAAGCGTCAAAGGTGATGTAGGACTATAGAGAAGCACTGTTTTCAGCACACACTGGGAAATGTGTAATTAGGAACTCAGTGATTCATGAGAGCTGAGCAATGGCAAGCCAGATCAAAATTCCAGGCTTCTTTCCAAGTAGCTCTCATAAGTTTAATTAATCCATGTATTTTTATGCTATGTTCTAAAACCTACCACACATCCAACTTCCTCTATCTCTGGTGGCAACTTACCTGCCTCAATTCCTCCTCCTGCTTCCACTATCTCCCTGCAGGACCTGCTAATATCTCCTACTTAGCTTTTGTCCATTTACTTCCTATTATGTCAGTCACAGTAATACATGTTCACAGTATATACATGTCCCAGGAAAAATATACTTCTTTGTTATGACATTTATATTGTTAATATTATCTACAGAACAGCTCACATTAATGGTAGCATGCCATTAAAGTATAAACTATCAAAACAAAGAGATGAAAAATGTCTAAAATATTTAACATTTTTATTTCAAAGAAGGAAAATATGTGAAGTTCAAGACAAGCAGTTATTTATTTAAATAACAAATAGTACAGGAAAATAATGTTTATGTAGAATATAATCACATTACCTAAACAACCATATTCAAAGATCTAAAATATGCATCAAAATCTGGAAGAGTGTGATTTTGGCTGGCTCTTTAACACATTACCTTGATATACAGTCAAGGAATGTTATTGCTTAATTCATTCCTACTAGAGATATTTACTTATTGATAATATTTTATATTTGAATGGTTACATCTCCCAAAATAGTGCATAATTAATTAATTTTATTATGAATGTTTCATGATTGTAATATTTAAACCTGGATACAATGTTTTTAAATTTATTAGAACTGTAGTGCCAGATAATTACTGACTAAGCTTGGAAAGTAATTTAAGGATTTGAGTCTGTGAAGTAATTTGTTCAGTGTATGAAGACAGGTAAACCGTATTAGTGTGAGTTAAACTAAGAAGTTTTAAGAAGTGTGCCCATTACATGAATTTTCTGATGCCTTCTAAGACTTGAGCATGTAGTAAAGGACTTGCCACATTCTTGACATCTGTAAGGTTTCTCACCAGTATGAAGTCTGTGATGTCTGTGAAGTGTTGAGGCATGGGTAAAGGACTTGCCACATTCTTTACATCTGTAAGCTTTCTCACCAAAAGGGATTCTTTGGAGAGCTTGAGGACTTGCATGACAGTAAAATGATTTATCACAGTTTTCAAATTTGTATGCCTTCTCTTTGGAATTAATTCTCTTATGACTAGTGAGGCAGGAATATCTGTTGAAGCTCTTTCCACACTCCTTATGGTTGCATTGTCTCTCTTCATTTTGATTGTTTATATAATGCTTCTCTTGTTTCTGGTCATACTGGAACAAAAAATGGTGTGTGTTAAAAAAAAAAGTCTCTGTACACTTCTCAGGAATAATACCCTTCTACTATGTATTTAAATACTGAGAAAATATGTACTGTGATGTAGTGTTTTTGGCATTTTTTTTTTTGGTCAACTGAGGGTTCTGGTACCTATTCTTCCTAAAACTCTTAGAAAACAGTTTAATAGCATCAGTACCTGTGTAAGAATTTTCCCAACTAAAACAGCTATCTTTGATGTTAGAAAACAGTTTAATAGCATCAGTACCTGTGTAAAAATTTTCCCAAGTAAAACAGCTATCTATGATGTACTTTCAGTCTGATTTTATTGAGAAAAACCTTCTCATGTGGATCTAAATTGCTTACTATGTCACAACTGTAATTAATATTTGTGGGAAATTTAGAGAATGCTTGCTATAACACGTATCAGTCAGTTTTCAGGTTTTTCAACTTTCTTTGCAGATAAAAATATATTTTAGGACTTTAAGTGTATTTGTTTAGAAAAGAAACTTCTGTAAATGTATGAGATCTAATGTGACACCATCCACAATAAGGTAGAGATTCTTGACCTATTTTGGCAAATTTATCCAGGATGGCTGGTGAGTAAAAATTATTTCAAGTATAACATAAACCTTTCTTTTTACTCTCATCACCAAATTTTTAAAATATCCTTAAGTACACGGTTTCTAGGTTAAACCTTACCGATATTCCAGATACCAGCTTCAGGACTGAATCCTGTGTATTCTCCTGTGCAAATATGTCTTGTGTTTGATGAGAATATAGAACTGGAAAATAGGAAATATTTAATTATACTATGTGGCATAAAAATCTCATGATTATTATTTATTCTTATGAAACAATAGTCTCAAGGCAAATGATATAACATCTTTCATAACATACACTAAAGAATAAATAAAGTGGCAGGATTGAAAATATATTACCTTGAGCCTGTTTGGATGCTCGCCTTCCTAGACCTGGATGGAAGGGGAAGGACCTTGGACTTCCCACAAGGCAGAGAACCCTGACTGCTCTTTGGACTGGAGAGGGAGGGGGAGAGGAGTTGGGGGAGGGG
>NW_026068103.1:3673-6102 GCF_014885135.2 Alexandromys fortis
AGAAAGAAAGAAAGAAAGAAAGAAAGAAAGAAAGAAAGAAAGAAAGAAAGGAAGAATATATAAAATGGCAGGGTTGAAATTATATTACCTCGAGCTTTTCAAACATAATTTTCAGAATAATAAATAAGACTATACTGGTTTGAGTAAAATCACGCCATATATTCAGACATCTGAATACATGGCCTAAAGATGGTGTATATTTATGGGTAGGATTAAGAGGTATCAACTTAATGATAAGTCTACATCCCTAGAATCTTGATTTGAGATCTCTAAAGTCTTCTGCTCCCACTAATACGGTCTCTGATTCATATGGTGCTTTTATATGGGACCTCTCACTGCTGTTCCAGCTCCCTGTAAACTACTCCTTCTGATTCATCATCATTGATCTTTTTTCTGTGCATTGTCTTTATTATGGTGCTTTATCACAGCAATTGAAAAGTAACTATTACAAAGCCCAAGTTATAAAAAATAATATTTGTTATTAAATTGTATTTTTATAAAAAAATCTCATCTCTTCAAACACTTGACGTGAGCAAACAGAATAATATTTAAAGAAGACAGATTATTAATTAATAAAGAAAGAAGACATGAACAGCAGGAAACAGTTATTACTAGCTGGTTCTCAGACAACCATGTATACCACTTTGAAGGGATTCATAACTTTTCAGACATCAGAAATTCTTAAAAATGATCATATCATTGTAATCATATTTTCCTCTTTTTCTTACACACATTAAAGTCTAGTTTCTTGAGTTCTTTATATATTTTGGAGATCAGACCTATATCTGTTGCAGGGTTGGTGAAGTTCTTCTCCCAATCAGTAGGTTCCCTTTTTGTCTTGATGACAGTATCCTTTGCTTTACAGAAGCTTCTCAGTTTTAGGAGGTCCCATTTATTCAATGTTGCCTTTATTGTCTGTGCTACTGGGGTTATACGTAGGAAGTGGTGTCCTGTGCCCATGTGTTGTAGGGTACTTCCCACTTTCTCTTCTATCAGGTTCAGTGTGTTCAAATTAATATTGAGGTCTTTAATCCATTTGGACTTGAATTTTCTGCATGGTGAATGATATGGATCTATTTTCATTCTTCTACAGGTTGAAATCCAGTTATGCCAGCACCATTTGTTGAAGATGCTTTCTTTCTTCCATTGTATACTTTTAGCTCCTTTGTCAAAAATCAGGTGTTCATAAGTTGTAGGTTAACATCCAGGTTTTCTATTCCATTCCATTGTTCGACTTCTCTGCTTTTATGCCCGTACCAAGCTGTTTTCATTACTGTAGCTCTGTAATAGAGTTTGAAGTCAGGGATAGTAATGCCTCCAGAAGTTCCTTTATTGTATAAGATTGTTTTGGCTATCTTGGGTCTTTTAATTTTCCATATAAAATTGATTATTGTCCTCTCGAGGTCTGTGAAGAATTTTGTTGGGATTTTAATGGGGATTGCGTTGAATTTATAGATTGCTTTTGGCAGAATTGCCATTTTTACTAAGCTGATCCTACCCATCCAAGGCTTGGGAGATCTTTCCATTATCTGATTTCCTCTTCTATTTTTTTCTTCAATGCCTTAAAGTTCTTGTCAAATAGATCTTTCACTTCCTTTGTTAGAGTTACCCCCAGATACTTTATGCTATTTGTGGTTATTGTAAAAGGTGATGTTTCTCTGGTTTCCCTCTCTGCTTCCCTATCCTTTGTGTATAGGAGGGCTACTGATTTTTTTTGAGTTGATTTTGTAACCTGTCACATCACTGAAGGTGTTTATCAGCTGAAAGAGTTCTTTTGTAGAGTTTTTGGGGTCACTAATGTACACTATCATATCATCTGTAAATAACAAAAGTTTTACTTCTTCCATTCTGATTCAAATCTCCTTGATCTCCTTATGTTGTCTTATATCTGTTATTTTATTTTAAACTGCCTCAATTTTATTGGAATGTTTCTCAGTTGTAGAATTTTTCTTGTGGGATTCTTTGTCTTTTATTTATAAAATCATATCATCTGCATATAAATTTTATTTGCTTTTATTTTTCCTATTAATCACCTTTTGATCATCATAATTTGTATTTTGTTTTGTGAACATTTCAAATACTCTATTAAATACATATTAAGAAAAGAAATATCCTTTATTGCTCTCTATTTTACTGGAAAGATTTGAATTTCCCACAATTTAGTTTGATTTGATTCATAGGATTGCTATAAATTGCATGTTTTATTTTGAAGTTTGTCCCATTTCACTTGTTTCTTCAGAACTTTTATCATGAAGGGTAGTTAATATTTCTCATGATGAACATCTAAAATTTGATTTTTAATTTCTTTATCTGGTAGATTACATTCATTGGTTCTCATTTGTTGATACATCACTATATGTTTTATGTAAATCCTATGGTAAATGATATTTTGACATGTTCTTAGATTCAGGTTTTTTTTTTTTTTTTTT